>NC_070581.1:25312163-25519663 GCF_027409825.1 Scomber japonicus | reverse complement strand
TTTACTAACTTTTAATTTCACCGCCATGAGGCACAAAAAATGCCAACATCCTTTGTTTTGTCACAGCGGCTGTCTTCGGCTGAAGAGAACAGGAACATGGTCAGAGGACCTGACAGCACCAATATAGCTTTGAATAAGAGTTCCTGGGATGTCGGCGTTATCAAAAGCAGTGGCATCTGTTCCACCACTATTAAGCCCTTCCTGGTCATTAAATTTTAATGGAACATTGATTTTATGCTGGAAATACTCTTTCTGAGTGACTCAAAAGCTGGAGAAAAATATGGAACAAAATAAAAATGAATCATGACAGCGGACAGGGATTATTATTCTGGGGGCTTTTCTTGATTAGTTTCCAGGGAATATACAACACTTGAATTCAATCGCTTGTGTCCTTCAGTGTCCTCCAGCAGCTCAGCAGCAGTATAATGAGACAGCAGGCAAAGCAGAAACAAGACACTTAGCTGCACGCTCCTCTTCTCAGTGTGGGAAAGCAGTGATTGCTGCTGCTGTTGCTACACATGCTTCTATGCTAGGTGTGTCACTAAAGGTAAACAAATAGCTAAACAAATAAATTTTGTCACCTGTTTTCGCACGTCAAATGACAAGTTTACAACCAAGTGTTGATGTGAGTGCACAAAGCGAATAGCTCGCCATGCTTCACGTCAGGATGTTGCATCAACATTCACGTGCAGCTCTCACGCAAACTTTACCCCGGCAGATGTTGCCCCTTATCAGATTTTATGATGAAAGTAAATAAATGATTTCATTACATGGCAATGGACTGTAAAATGGGACCTGAGGAATCCAATTACATCACCCGTGGGTGTGCTGCATGTGTAGCAACAGCGGCCATGAGTGATCAGCACCAGGAGGCAGGTAGGGAGTCTGTGGCCCTGCATACAGATCCCTGCAGCACTCTGCAGGCCGGCAGACAGCCGCCGTCTCCCACCGCCACATCAAGTAAATTATTGAAAACAACCTGCAACATTGAGCGCGCCACACTTACACTTCAAAGATATCGACCTGAGAACGCCATCATCAGCTGAGTGACTGTCTGAGAGGAAATGTAACTGGCTTTTAATGGGGGTGAGGGGTTAGCACAAGGTTACAGAGATACCTGAAGCAGCAGATACAACACAAGCTGCAGAGGAGACACTATCTGAATTATCATGATATTTACAGGAAAGCTGTATTTTTCAGCTGAATTATTATATTAAATTATTAGTCAATTAGTCAGCTGACAGTGAATTAATCTGCAACAATTCTGATAATTGGGACATTTTTACAACAAAAATGTCAAATGTCATGCTAACATGAATATTTGCTGTTTTTCTTCAATTTACATGATATTAAACTGCATATCTTTGGCCTTTGGAGTGATGGTGAATAAACAAGTTATTTGAAGACATTCACTTGGGCTTCAGGATATTTAAACAACCATTTTTCACGTATGGTTTACAAACCAACTGATTAATTAACAGAATAATTAGATTAATTACTAATAAAGTAGTTCTGAGGTGCAGCCCTCTGGTGTTTATTCAGATTCTGAGCTGATAGCCTACACACAAACATTATCTCCATTACCAACAGTCAATGAATCAATTAGTCAATACAGAGAAAATTAATCTGCAACATTTCAGTTGTTAAATGAAACACAAATGCGAAATATTCACCAATTCCACCTCATTAAATGTGAAAATGTGCAGGCTTTCTCACCTTTAGATGATTGGAAACTAGAAATATTTGTGTTTTGGACTATTGGTGACATAAAACAAGAGATTGTTGATTTGTGACAGTTGCTGCTGTCCATTTAAAATTGACTATAGAAAAAAGTCTTTAGTTGTAAAGTTGTTCTTCACACATGACACAGCAGACAACACATTATCTTTATAATTAGAAAAAACTATGAGTACTTAACTCCACACTCCTACAGCTGCTGCCGGCCCTCGTTCTGACCCTTCATACACATCTGACGCCATCTGTTGGCTGAACACCAACTGTCAACACACGTATATTGCAAAAAAAAAAAAAAATACACAAGCTTTGTTCATTGATGTTACACCCATTGGATAATCAAATGAATGAGCCATTCTAACCTGGGCTATTCTACTTTAAAAGCCAAATCCATCCATATTACATGCAAACAGACTCCTCCATTATTACCAATCAGCATTCATATTGACCAAAAGTCCCTCAACAAGAGGTGAGCAAAACCGTTCAGCTCAACCAGTAAGGACCAACCAACTGTAACTGCCCCTTTAAGAGCTAACAGTTTGTCTTTTCACATTCTGCATCACAGGAGAGATGCTCATTAAAAGCGCCTCCATTCCTCACTGTTTCATCAAGTGAGACTGCCAAGCTCTTTAACTCAGTGTTCTTGATGTTTGTGCTGTTTGTGTAAAACCCATCTGTTTCCTCGTCTCTCTGTTGGCAGAGGGTCCACCTCATCCGTATGCTTCGCTTTTTGAAGTCGTGTCAAAACTGCATTTTTATGCATCTAAGATATCCAACTTGTCATCAGCGCTCAGGCAAAAGTCAAGGAGGGTGCTCTTTAAATAGCTTATTTTTTTCCTTTATATACAATAAATGAAGAAACATGGATTGCAAAGGAATTACAGATATTAGATATATAAAATCATTTTAATCATTTTGTGGCTTTATTGGTTGATATTCAAGCTTGAATAGTAGAAGCAAATGTTACACTGCTCCTGTTTTAAAGGTAAGGTTAATGAACTGAGCTTAGTGTAAGTGGAAGGAAAGACTACAGCTTAATCCACGTCTAAATAACCTCACTCTAAAAGACCACTTGTTCTCTCCCTAGAGCAAATTTATTTCAGGGCGAGGAAGATCATTAAACAGAAATCTCATTCTGGGCAGCTGTACTAAGAGGAGAGAGAGAGAGAGAGGGAGAGAGCACAGAAAATGATTTCATAGGCAGTCAGGTTTAAGGTTTCGGCAGTGAGAGCTACCAGTGAATGATCATCACCGCTGAACAAATCACTCACACAATCGGCCGCAAACTAATCGGCCACTGCTAAACAGTGTCACCATTTCAGACACATTCACGCAAAACTGTAGTTTGACGACCGAAGATCTCCGCCAGAATAATTATCACTTTAAAAGCATGTCAGCATGTAAAAAGGAAAAAAAAGAAGAGAGAGGGAGAGGAAGGTATAAATAAATATAGCTCACTTCCCTGTCGGAAAGCTGGCAGGTAATTTTCTCCAGCTGCTCTAAGTGTGACAATCCCACGGGGACTGAAATCTAATATTAACAGCAAATCATTATGTGGGAACTGTTCTTCCATGACCCGCCGTCGTACCTGTGTGACTAACTCAATCTAAGTAATTGAGATATGTTAGCAACTAGAATACATTCCTGCTGTGACAGCAGAGGGTCATGCAGAGTGTAGTGGGACTCCAAATACACCTCAGCACGGGGAAATGATTTACATGTCTATATGTTTTAACTGACAGTGTCTCTTCTTTTCATGTGATTCTGGAGTTGTTGTTTTTTTTTTCTTCTGGCATGTGATGAAGTGGCTTTTTGACTGACAGCAAAGCAGTGACTTGAATTTGACATATATATAGTAGCGAATGCCCAGGAGGGAGATGTCCCCATACATATTTACCTTACTGTAGTTATTCAAACAGAAAAACAAAGTCATGCAGCCAGCTGAGCAATCCATGTCAGCATATTATATCCTAATTGGTGCTTTTCAGTTGTATTGACACTACACTGTTGTCAGCTAAATTGCTCTTTAAGGGAAAAAAGGTAGAAAATTAGTTGGCATTCAAAGCTTTGCTGTTTTAGGAGGGAAATTATGAACATATTGTTGCTTTTACTGAATAGCTATCTTTTGAAAAAAAAGTTGATTACAGCCCCTAAATTACATTTTGTTCAGTTTTATTCTACAAGGATATATAATACTGATACCACAGTTAATGATTACATACTATATATAGACCTTCATGTTGTAACTGATCCCCGTGTGACCAATTAATCAACATAAAAGGCGCTGCCATTGTAGTTCAAAGTATTTGTAATAATTCAATATAATGGCCTGCCTCTCCTGTCCAAGAAATCATTTTTAATTGTCTCATTAGAAGATGCCGTAGCTGTGGGTTGGAGAAAACAACAATAGTTCTGTTTCCGCTCCGCTGCCGCAGATCTTTGAAGCTTTCCACTTACCTGTGCAAAGCTGCGAGCCCAGACGTCCCTTTTGTAACCACAGCAACCCGGCTGGCTCTTTGAAATCCCTGCAAAAATAGAATATTACTAAGTAGTGCACTTTGAAGGGAGGAAGCCAATATCATGCAACAGTCTACAATACAAAACACTGACCTCATTAAAAACTATTGTCACCAAAGGATTCTGGGCTTGTAGCGGCTCGTTTCAACTGCATGACTAATTGCTGGAGTGAATTTTAATGAGAGACAGTTTGGCCATGAAATGAATAAGTTATCTTACAAACGGGGGTAAAGTTTGTGTATGCTGATACATGTACTTGGCATGAAATACTTCAACAGCTACCTCAAATACAGGCCTGTTTACAAGCTAAGAAGCAGTTAACCCTAATGCTCTGTGTGCGGTCCTGGAGACCCCAAATCCTCTTTGACAGTTCAAAAACTACACCTAATGTTGTTCTGTCAGCTTGATACTTATGATAGTTTATACTCTTATAAAAATTGTTTGAGAAATGATTGTGAACTGATATTTTAGATGTCTTCTTAAGAGTAATGCAGTTGTAAAGCATTAACTGGACTGTACTTAACGTAGTACTGCCACTCCCAAATAAGTTTACTTTTGGTTTTATGACCAATATATCTGAATATACAGTATATCTGTTTATACACCATATAACATTTTTAATATAAATTATTTCCTTATTTGGTACAATAACAATCATGTATTGTTATTTTGTTACCTTTATCAAATCTGCAGCTCCAGTTTGTGGCAAAGGGAAGAGTCTCTGCTTCAAGGTTCTGACCAAAGAAAAGAAGTGAAAAAAAAACACTTAATGGGGAAAAATGTTGCTTTAACAGTTATCATTATGACATGTACACAATAAAACGGTGGTACCTGTGGGTCCCCAACCAATGAGGAAGTACAGCCAATGTCAAAACATAAAGGTTTAGTACTGTACTTGGCTAAATGAAACTAACAACTATTTTCATTATTGTGAAATCTGTCTTCTCAAATAATTAATTAGTTGTCCAGAAAATGGCAAAATTTTGATCGTCGTCCAACGTGACATCACAACCAAAGTCCACAACCCAAAAATCTTCAGTCAATCCTCTATGGCTTCAGTGTAACAGAGGACAAACCAAACCAAAATATTCACATATTAAAAGCTGAAATCTGAGAATCTGGACACATTTCTTAAAATATTATTCAAAATGATAGTTGGAGATTAATTTTCTGTCACTCGACTAATCGATTAATCAATTAACTGTTGCAGCTCTGTTTTAGTTTGCAGGAGATAACATTCATTAACCCAATTTACAGTAACTTAGCATTTGTTTTTAGTCTTCTTTGGTATTAAACTGAAAATCTTCAGGTTGTGGACTGCTGACAAAAGACAAAATAAGACATCTGAGATTGCATGCTGGGCTTTTGGAAACAGTGATCAACATTTTTCACCATTTTCTGATATATTGCAGACAATCAAGAAAATAATCAACATTAAACAACAATGTTGAAAACAAAAAAAATAAATCATTAGTTGCAGCTCTAATTAAATGCTAAAAAACTGAAAAAATGGTATTGGCAATTTGTCAGAGCCCGTGGGATGCCTTCAGTGTGTTTGATTTTTTCTGTCTAAAAGTAAAATAAACATTAAGATATTAAATTCACTGTCAAATATAACAAAGATAAACAGCAAATCCTCACATTTGAGAAACTGGAACCAAACAATGTAAGTTATCAAAAGGGATGCCAATTAAGCCAATGCAGCTCTAGATTATGTGATTAGCTAATTCACAGCTTTTTGTAGGCCAAGCATTATGTGTCTGTCTCTTAAAGGAAGAGTTCACAATTTTTCAAGTATGTCTTAAAACAAAAGTCATGTTCCAAATGTTTTCCTTGCTGAAATCATTCCTCCTGTTCATACTGACCATTAGAAGATCCCTTCATAAGGGAAACAAAATCCTCAGTCCTCCTTCTGTACAAAAATGTATTTAAAAGTTTATCTCAAGCTAATAAGCTTCATACCAAATGAGTTAAATCAAGTAGCTCAAATCGAATCATCATCAATCATCAGTCTTTTTAGTGTCAAAAAAGTCCCTCTTTTAAGAGAGGGGATTTGATGGCTGGAACATCATATAAGCTTCATATCAACTTATAAATGCATTTGACTGTGTGGATACACTGTGAATTTTGACCTTCATCACTTACAATGAAAGCAGTTCAGTATTCATATGGAAACCTCCTGTTTTAGGACAGCCTTGTTTGTGAACATATCCACTGCACAAACCAGTGAAACTAACATTGTAAATGCTAGCTAAGTTAGCTGAGCAGACTACAACAGACAGGCAGAAATACAATATAATATCCATGCAAGTATTTTTTAATTAGTGTATAATCATCTGAAAAAATAAGAATAGTTGTGTTTCTGTTACCCTTAATTAGCCTTTTACACAGCTAGGAGGGTCTTCTGAGCGCGACATGAATCACTGCCATGTTTCTACAGTAGCCCAGAACCATAGACTGCATATAAGAAATGGACGTAACATCCGTGACGTCACCCATTGGTTTGTGGACTGCTGCTCGGAAGCCAACTGGAAGCCAATAGTATCGAATCTAGGCAGCGCCATCTTGAAAATTTCAGGTGCATGCCGGCAACACGGATTCTACTTATATGGGCATGAGGCGGAGTCATGGACGGACGTATGGGCGGGACCAACGGCGGAGTGGGGAGGCTGCGATTGGTTGCAAGGGCTGGATCTCAAGGACATTGGTCAATCAACCTGTCAATCACAACATAGCCACGTAGCCTGCTTTATCGTCAAATATAAAATCAGAGAGGCCAAAATGTCCCAAATGAACACCAGACTGCATTGAAGAAGGCTTTAAACTAGCGATTGAGACCATAAAGACATTTTGAAAACGTTTACTGAGGTTAGAAATCAAGTGAGAAGTTGGAGAATTCTCCATTGACTTGTATAGAGCCGGACGTCTTTTTGAACACAAAACGGTCGCCCCCTGGTGGCCTTTTGATAGAATGCAGCTCTAAATTACTTCCGCATTGGCTTCTTTTCAGAGGACAGGAACTCCCCGCCTGCCCAGAACGAACAAACCAAACAATGGCTCTAGAGAGGATTTTTAAAAAAAAAGAAAAAAGAAAAAAATTTGCGAGTTTTGCAGCCACCACGGACGCCCTACACACTCGACGTGTTTTTAATGGGTCATTCGGTTGCAATTTGCTTTTTTGCCGCTAGATAGCACTCAATCCCACACGCTTTGAATGGGTCAGTTTTGTTGCAATATGCTACTTCACCACTAGATGTCACCAGAGGGGGCGTTGCTCACTGTGTGATTGACAGAGCGGTAGACCAATCAGAAACCTGTGACGCACTCAGCTTTAAACTTGCATCAAGGAAGTAAAAGAAAACAGCCCAAGTTGGTTGAGAAATGAGTCGGTTGTGTCACGGTAATCTCTTCACGGTTTTCTCCCGTAGAAACGTGTCGATAATGTCTTCTCGGTGCGGCGCAGCCGACGGTAAAAGCAGCGACATCAGGTCGGTTCACTCGGACAGCATCGAGGAGGTTCATAATGTCCCGATGCAGGTCATAGTCAGACCGATCCCTTCGGTCCTGGACGAGCAGAAAGTCCAGAGTCTGATGGACACCATAAAGGTAGATTTTGCCTACAACACTGCTGTGAACTAGCCAGTTATTCATTGTAAAACCAATAGTTCATATTCATGTAATGGTATTTTATAATCTCCCCAGTGGTGTGACGTAACTTTATTTAAGTATTGCAGAGACTACTCACATAAGATTCAGAGGTACTTGTAGCCTACTTAACTTGAGTTTTTCCATTTGATGTTACTTTGTACTTCAAAAGCCCCCCACATGTCAGAGGGAAATGTTGTCATTTGTACTCCACTTACATTTATTTGGTAGCTTTAGTTACTTTTCAGACGCAGATTTGACACAATGGATAATATAACAAGCTTTTAACAACACATTTATTCAGTATAATTTAGGAATGTAAATCTCATTTTGGGTGTGGGAACTCAACAAAGTCTTTAATGTCTGTTGAAGGATTTCTATTCACTGAGCTGCAACTGTGTTAACCTGTGAATCATTATTTTTGCCTTGACTCCAGTCAGTTGGGTAAATTTGTATCTCTTAATCTATAATTTAAGTATTATTTAACTATATATCATTATTTTACTGCATATCAGTGGTGGAACATGACTAAACACATTTACTTGGTACTTGTACTTTACTTGAGAAGTTCCATTTTCTGTTACTTTATATCTCCACTGCGCTACATCTCAGAGGGAAATATTGTACTTTATTTGACAGCTTTAGTTACTTTTCAGATGAAGATTTGACACACTGGATAATATAAAGTAGTCTGAAAGAAGTCATTCTGCATGAGTACTATATGCAGATTTTATTCTCAGCACTAATACTGTAATATACAGTCAGTGTATATACTGACTGCAGTGTATCATAGTTCTCCTTTGTAATATGAGAGTTTAAAGATAGAAGTTTGAGGAGACAGTACATCATTTTAGATGTCAGATTAGAGTTTTTGCAGTACTTGTATAATTTCTGCTCCACATCTGCTGTGTAAACTAACTGACAGTTTGTCTGTTCTTCCAGGAGTCAGCAGACATCAGTGTTGTTCCTCCCATTGATGTGCTCTGGATCAAAGGTAGAGAGGGGGGAAATTACTACTATTCTTTTGGAGGCTGTCACAGGTTTGCTGCATATCAGAGGTTAAATATGCCAACTATACCGGCTAAGATCATCAAATCAAACGTTTCGGACCTCAGCACTTACTTGGGGGCTTCGACACCTGATCTACGGTGACAGTAGGGTTTAAGAGGCTTGTTTCATCCACATGACTGCTGGACACTGTTTGTGTTTGTGTTTGGACTGAAGACTCTGTTCTGCCTCAGCTGCTGACTGCAGTGCTAAGGACTAACCAGCAGGGGGAAACGTAACTCTTCAATTAAACACATGACATCAAGTTTAATTTACATGGTGTGTGTGTTTGTAAATGTGTGTTCTTTATAAATTGCACATTTTAACAAGTAAGTATCTTTTATTTAAAAGCTTTATACTTTATAAACAATTTATAATCATGCATGAAATGTAATTTAAATTATCAGACAATTGCAGTTAATTTCTTAAACATACCGTGGGCTCCAAATATCTGAGACCAACAGATATATCTATTTTTTATTATGTGTTTCCAATGTAATACTGTTTTGTTTTTTCATTACAAACCATAATATCAGCTTTTAATATCAATTGAGTGAAGTTGAATCTGTATGATAACATATACATGAATTTCAGAGTATCTTAATATTTTACTTTTGCTTTAATGACAACATGTACACAAGCTAGCATGGACTCAACACAAATCTCATGAGTCACAATGTCCCAGCATGATCTGACAATGTCCCAGAGCTTCTTGCAGTGTCACAGGATGTTTGGCTTTTTCTGTCTTCTAGGGCCCTCATAAATGTTCAATGGGGTTGAGGTCAGGTGACTGTGGAGGAAATCCATGATTGTCAAGACTCCTTGGTCTTCTTTGGTTTTCAAGTAGTTCTTGCAAAACTTTTAGTTGTGTCCTGTTGTTGTTGTTTGTCCGGGTATGTGTTACGTCTGCACACAGATGAAGTTTCCAAATGATAAATAAAGTAATTTTGAATTGAATTTTGAATTAGATGTGTTTGGAGTCATTATCCTGCTTCAGAATGAGTCTTTCTCCACAAAGGTGCAAATCAGGGAGTACAACATGCCTATGAAAGATGAAGGATCTCCTTGGTCAGGGTGGAGTCAATTCAGCATAGGTGTCCCAACTCCAGAGTCGACAAAACACCCATCGGACTTCAACATTCCCAACAACATGTTTCACTGTGGGTACCTCTCTCTCTCTCTCCTGTTGGTCTCCTTATATTCACCCGTCTGTTACTGCTGTAAATCTTGAGCTTGGATTGTGAAATGCTGGTATTTCTTAGCCTACCCCAAGCATCTGTCCTTGTTTCCCCCTGAGAAGTTGTTTAGAAACTGCTACTTGTCCCCTGAGACCACTACAAGACAGCCTTCTTCCGACAGGACTTTTGCTGAATGGAGTCACAAGTTCTTTATTCAGCAAATGCAGTATTTGTAATGAAGTTGCTTTTCTATCTCTCAGAGAACTAAGCTTGATGTATTGATCTTCTGATGGTGTGGTCACTTTTGTTTGGCCTGATCGTGCTTTGGATACAATTGATCCAGTTTCATGCACTGCCTCCTTAGAAACCTTTAGTCTAGCCACGATTTGAGGATTTGCCTAGAATAACAATTTGACTTCTGACACTTTCACTTAGTCCTACTACCATATTTTCCTCTGTCACAATGATACTTACTTAGCAATGAACTCCTGGAAACTTGAGGTACAGTCGTATGAATAACAGGTGAACACAGGCTGCAAGTTGAATTGAATGAGCCTCATGAATAGCTCTGATCCACCTAAGTGGGTCATGCCACAAATTTGCTTAAATTTGATCGCTGACCTACAAATTGTGCAGAATCTTAAATATTTCTTCTTCATTTCTCACATCATCACTTCCTGTGTTTTTAAATGTGTCTGAATCCTCAAAGTTTCTGATTATATCCTGGTTTATGTGAAAGTGCGACTTTGACACCATATGATGAGGGTAGTCTTTCATTCTGAGCTCATTTGGTTGCTTTGTCTTGAATACAAAGTGACTCACATTCAAGTTATTTTTATCAGAGGTTATATCAAAAGGATCCTGTAGTGAAAGTTTTCAGTAGTGTTAATTTTAGACATCAAATGGCCCAGAGAGAGAATATGAGGAGGAAATAGGTTAAATGTTTACTATTTACCACAAGGAAAATATTCTTGCAACAAAGTACAGCATTTTATCTTTTAACAAATTCAGGATGAACTCTTCAGTAGTTCAGTTCACTTTGTTCACGCACAGTCAGCTTTGATTGTGATGTCTCAGACAGCACAAGAAGACAAGCTCATGGAAAGGAGCCTATAGACCAGATGGTTTGTAGAAAGGAGTCAGGTGTTACAAGAACATCAGGCTGACAACATCATGTGTCAAAATGTAAGATGATGTTGAGTTTTGCTGAGTCTGCGCCTTTCCTCCCATCATCATCAGTCTTTCTCTCGTCGTCCCTGAAAAGAAGACTATATACTAACTTGCCACATCGTTTTCGCCAAAGAAAGAGGAAGAATGAGAAGCACAGTCATCCATGTTAAAACCCTCCTTAACTAAAGTCTCTGCACTCATCTTCTTGAAGTGACATCAGATAAAAAATCATATTACACATGATCAAAAAATAGCCTGTTCAGTTCTTTTCATACTGCAGTTCTTGTTTCATTTTTTTTAGATTAGAAATACATAGAAAGTGGCCATTTGCTTTCTTTAATGGACAGGTTCACAGTTTTTTCAAGTCTGTCCTAAAACAAGAGTCAGGGGCTCAAATGAACATTGATACATGTTTTTGTTGCTGTAATCATTCCCCCTCGCTTGTCACACTGACCATTAGAAGATCTTTTCATAATACATTTAATACATTTACGTGATGGGGGACAAAATCCATAATCCTTCTGTGAATAACAATTATTTAAAAGTTTATCTGAAGTTAATATGAAGCTTCAGTTGTCCAAATTTAATTAATAAAGTCAATATGTTTAAAAGTTTGTCTTTTTAGAGCCATATTCTCTCTTTTTGTTATGATCCTTCCATTGCAGCTGAGCAGGAAAGCATTGTTGAAACAAAAAGAGGGAATTTTTGTTTGTTTTACTAAAAAGACTAACTGTGGAAGATATCTTCTATCAGTCTATTTTTATTTGGCTAACTCAGACAACTGGAGCCTCGTCTTATCCTCAAATAAACCAGTTTTGCTCAAAACAAGGACTGTGGATTTTGTCCTCCAACACTATAAGTGCATTATTAAGGCATCTTCTAATGGTCAGTATGAGCAGGAGGAATGATTACAGCAAGAACATCCTCTTTCAATGTTCATATGGACACCTGACTGTTTTTTCAAAGCGCACTTTGTGAACCTGCCCTTTAAACAAACAGACTTTTTATAATAAAGATATTTTCTTTTCTGTTGAATAATAAGTAACACCTAACTGTAACATTTTGTTGTTGCCGCTGACCGTGAGACAGGCCCTGCTTACTAAATCAAGTCAGACGAAAGTTCCCTTGCCTCAGTCTGAGAGGAAGGAACTTCAGCTCTGCAGAATAATGCAGGTAAACTATACATCACAGGTCATTGCACAGAGATGTAGCCTTTCCTACATCAGCGCCCTCACAATGCAAGCTCAGAGATTCTTGATGATCTCCCTTTGTGGCCATCGAGGAAATGAAGGGAAACCCGGGGCAGCTTTTACCGACCGGCCCTGAAGGACTCTAAATTTCCCCTCCAAATTGTCGCGTGTGAGAAGATTTCCTGTGGCTTGCTCACTGTCTGGAAGTAACCATATCCTCAAAGGGTTTTTGACACGCAACACCAGTATGAAAAAATATAGTGCACCTGTTGCTTCGGGGAGCTGTTTCCATGGGTGGTTCTGTACGCTTTATCTTTGAGGATTTAAGCAGATCAAGGGGATTTGGGGGGCTAAGAAGAGGAAGTGTTTTTGGTCATTTTAAAAAATGGATTGTTTCCATGTCAAATCTCATTGACCTTTTTTTTTCTCCTTTTTTGGGCCATTTTCTATTTTATTGCCCAGTGATTAACACATTAACTGTAACTGTAACTCTAAAAACAGATCATTTTAGATAAATAAATACACAACTGTAAAAATTAAATAATAACAATAAAAAAGTTTTAATGGCTGTCCCCAACACCTTTTAAAGAACAAGTCTGTAACTAACAGCTCCTATTTGTGGCTGCAACAAAACAGCAACATGATTAATGATAGAAGAATACAAAACAAAGCTGGTTGATATTGAAATGTATTGTTTTATGTGGAATGAGTGAACATTAAAAAAGTGTGAAAGTACTTCCAGAAAGCTTTGCTCCTTTCATCATTTTGCTATTTTGGTGTCTTTATGCAGTCACTTACTTTGTGCATGGTTAGATATTGTACATACATTGTTATAGTTGGATGTATTGGGTCCCTCTTCAGGTGCCAACTTGTTTAAAAAAAAACATAATGTGTGATATTATAATGGACACATTTAAAGTTCAATATTTGCAGTCTATTAAGACATACAGTTGGAGAGAAAGCATTGGAATTTTATTATTATTTCATAATTATGAACTGAAGCTGAAAGACATGGCTGACTTTCCGCCGACTTCTAAATTATTTTAAAGCACTAAGCACGGACAAGACTGGTACTTGGACTTGTGTCGTATTCATCTGAAATACAATCTTATTTCAGTTTTATTAGTTGTAAATGGCAGCTGAGATCATTTCAAACAAGGAGTGAAACATAATTTGTGTCAGTTAAACCCTGATTAAACTGTAATTATAACATATGGCCTGTAGTGCTAATGGTTTGAATAAAGATGTACAAAATCTAATCAGAACTTCAACTGATTACGCAGCTTCTTACACTGATTTTAATTGTTTTAGTCACTTGGTCTTGTGCGTGTCTGAACCATGCAACACTGTCCAAACTAGTCAGTTTTTCATTAACCAGTGTAAAATAAATGGGGATATAATAAAACAAAGACATCTGCTAGTTGTTTAAAATCTGTTTAAAACTTTACAAGCCTGCTTTTGCATTCTTGTAGTTAAATTATGGCAACATTTCACTCGGGTGTGTAATTGTTTTAAAAGTAATGTTCAGTTTCTTCATGCTGGAACTATGAAGTGATCCAGCGGCAAAATAAAGACCTTACGAAGTTGATTCAGGCTCTCCTGTAGAGTCCGTCTGTACATTTAAAATAAAGCTGAAAAATGATCTCTGGTTTGCCAGCTCACCCATTTGTTCCACTTTGGGGAGGCATTACAAGCAAATCCTCTTGAAAGAGGGTAGGTTTAGGTGTTTGAGTCGCTGACGACTTCTCACAGCTTCCTATCCGGAATTCCAGCCGACTGCTGGTGACTGCAGGCGTGTAATTTGTGCCAGATTTGCAGTGTCGTATCCACCCTGAGACCCCCCACCCCAACCCCACTGCACAGAGACACATTGTGCATTAACCTTCATCCCTGCAGCTTGATGAAAATATGCATGTTATATAATATATATAATAGCAATAGGCTGTATTTCACACAGGCTTCAAACCTGTAAAGTGGCTCTGTTGGCTTAACCACTTATTTAATTCCCTCAGAGTGCTGAAATCTGCAAAAGGGGGCTTAGTGATGCACCTACTGCTAAACATAAGAACTTACCCGTACTGCTCCTCTCGTCTTAATAAGTCCCCAACACCTTAAAAAACAAGTCTGTAACTAACAGCTCCTATTTATGTTTATATTTTAACACTGACCTGGAAAACACAGACAAATTCATCACATAAAAGCTGATTAACCTGATTAAGCACCTGAACCAGGCAACCACAGTTAGCCACATGTGTTTTACTGAACACGGATGACCAAGCTATTATTTTAACTCCACTCAACCTTGTACTTTAATCAGCAGAATAAATCTGTGAACAGAAAACATGACTTTATTAACACTATTTCAGCTGATAGGGGGAGCTTGTTACCACTGTTAGCCTATTTACACATCCAGTTTAGCATTAGCATTCATTTGACATGTGTCCACATACAGAACATAACTCCAGCATTCACTTTCTTTTAACTCTTTTTACGGTCTCCACTTAGCTGCCAAATGCTTCACTTTCTTCTCCAGCTAGCAGCTAACGTTTTCTGTTTGTGCCATTTGGTGTTTGGCTGGTAGCGTGCAGTATTTATGAGCTTTTTCAATGACAACAGTTGCTTTCTGTGTTAAAAGACCATGCTAGGCACTCTGAAACTGTACATTTTCAGGATTTTTCTTTTTTTTGGTTCCCTAAAACATTTGGGCAATCAGCTCGAACAGAACTACTTAGTATTTGTGGATAATTTCAGCTCCAGATTTGCAGCTCTGACTATTTTTGAAGAAGGTCGGTTGATAAAGGAACCCAGTACAATGACGTAGCTCACTAATGTGTTTTTAATAGATTTTGGACAACAATGGAGCTCTATGGCACAGAGGAATAAGCTATAGTAACCTTTGGATACACACACAATACTAGTTGGATTAATTCATGTTGTTTTTCCGCTATTCAATTCAATCTTTATTTATATAGTGCCAAATAATGACTTAAGTTATTTCAAGGCACTTTTCGCATAGACTCTTTAATTTAATTTAATTTAATTTAAAGAGACAATAAGAAAAGTATAGAATATCACCAGACTTATCCTTTAAGAGGGCATTAATCAACTCTCTGTTTCCTGTGTTGGTGACTCAATGAAGACAACACCCATCGGTTGATCCACTCCTCGACAGTGCTAAAGAAAGGCTGTGGCATAAGTAAAAAGATTCTCTCTGATTGGCTGAGCACTTAAATGCAGATTTTAGTGCACCAGGAACACTAGATCATACCTCAAACAAAGCCAGTTACCCATCTGAATTATAACTTATTGCTATTACACAATATTTATGATGAAATTAATTTTTAAGAACAGACATGACAACATTTTATCCCTCAAAAATTCCCTCAAAGGTTCTCTCTTATCTTTTTATTCACTTAGAGTTCAGTGGGATTTGATTTCTAAAATGTAAGAAAACCTTCCTCTCTCTGCTGTGGGGTTCAGCCAGATCTGCGTCTCTGAGAGATCTCTGAAGCATATCACACAGAGGACTCAGTGGGTGGTAGACCCAACATGCTTTCGCCTCATCACTATGGATAAATGGATCCACTTCTTCCGGACGAGCTCAAGAGCATTTCACAATTCCATGAAATAAGAGAGTTGTTCCAGGAATGCTTCAACTTCTGTGTTAGGTCCAAGTCAACATGCTCACACGCAGACAGTCTGTGTATGTATATATAAACTATTTTATGGCTTCATGCATATGTTAGTTCACGCCTCACAAAAACACATAATAAATTCAGATTGACACTTTGTGGTAAATGTAGTTAACCACGCAGTGAAGCAACAGTCTGAGACTTGCAACATAATTTCTTGGCTCATTGCTGGATTTTTATTTTTTTTACCTTTAATGTGTTTTTACTGGATAATCAGATATCACAACAAATTAAAAATCAGTTTGTTTGCCTTATGAAGCTTGCAGTATTTTTAATTAACTCATATGAAGTGAAGTCTCCGGAGAAACTGTGTTATTTTTGCGACTGCAGATTCCTCAGTTTGGTTCGTGTCCTGTCTGAGCCCCCGGTGCTCCTTCACAGACAGTTTGGGTGTCTCATGTGTGACTGCTGATGCAGCTGAGGCACATTGAAGTGGTTGAATGTGCTGCCGGCTGTGGCAGGAGGAGCAGACCGGGTGTCTACTGATGTGGCTTGCAGGGACTAAATCATCCATTTGCCACCGCTTTGTTTTTGTGAACTCAGGGCAGCAAACAAATAAATGCTTTCCATTCCAGGATCATCTGCTCACTGTTTATTTACCCACACTTAACTTTCTCCTGCTGCTGCCTGACCTGTGCTCCTCAGTGTGAGCCACAGGCAGCTTTAATGTGGAGACATATTTAGCATACGATTGTGATTTTAACTCTTCAACAAATTGTCGAAGTGTGTTTGTGTCTGTGCAGCAGTGATACAAGGTCAGGCCTCCCTGAAAAAGATATTCAAATTAAAGAACTTCTTACATTTGACTTGACAATCTCAAATGGAAATCTAAGAGTTGGCTAGACAAACAGGATTTACATACACATCCAAGTTCTCCAAACACCTGCACGATTCTGTTTACATGTTGAGCTAGCTGCTTGTAGTTTTATGGAGATATTAAGTCCATTTTAGGTCCTGACTGTCGGTGTGATTTACCAGCCAACGAAATCAAACCTCAGCGGGTGGCAGCACCATAAACATGTCAGACTAACACAAGATAGAAAACTATAGAATAACAGAAAAGCAACCTGCACTCCCTTTGTGCCATTAAAACATTTTTATATCCCACATATGCATTTTGCAAGTTTATAATAATGTACCGGTCCACTAACAGGAATTTTATATTAGACAAGAGTTCCCTACACCCTTTATATGCAGGTGCTTACTGCTGCTTGCAATACTACAGTCTCTATAAAATCTATAATCTTTAAAATTGTGATGAATAACAATAACTAAATTACCAAACAACATAACAATGTTTCTTTGGTTTGTGGGGTTTCAGTGATAAAAGCTACCACTTTATCTTATGTTATATTTTAATATTCTCGTTAAATGATTTGTGATGTGTTACAACTTTGTTTTTATGAGTTGTTATTTGTGTTATTTGTTATTTGTACTGAGAGGCTACTGTAACACTGTGTGCTGCTTGCAGCTCCTCCCATCCTGCTATAAGAGCCCAGCTGACCAGGTAGTCAGGGTCCATCCCTAAAATAGGCCAACGCAAACTGATGAAAAGTCGGTCAGCTTTATTGAACACGTTTTTTTTCCTCTGGTGGTGAAATGCAGCCTCGGTGCCACACTGAGATGTAGCGTCCGTGCTTGAGTTGGTTTTCTGGCTGATCTTTCAGAGGATTAGAAGCTGGGACTGCTAACTTTTAATGATGACTTTTGCCATGCTGCGGCCCGTGGCGACGCACTTGATCTACTCAGACTTCAATATCACGTCCGAGGACGATGAAAACCGCAGCGAAAGCGACGACAGCTCGGAGCAAAGTTACTGTAGCTCTGAAAAACGAAGACGGCTTTCAGGCAACCTGGAAAGAGAAAGCACAGTGGTGGTAAAACAGAGGAGTGCGGCTAACGCCAGGGAGAGAGGTAGGACCCAAAGTGTCAACACCGCATTCACAGCTCTCCGGACTCTCATACCCACCGAGCCAGTGGACAGAAAGCTATCCAAGATCGAAACTCTTCGCCTGGCATCCAGCTACATTTCCCATCTGGCCAACGTGCTTCTTCTCGGAGACGGCGGCGTGGATGGACAGCCCTGCCTCGGCGCGGTCCATACGCAAGGAGAGAGCGGGACGAAGCAGCCGCGGACCATCTGCACCTTCTGTCTGAGCAACCAGAGGAAAGGGGTAAATGCTGTTTTATATCTGTGTGATCAAACTGGCTTTCATCCAGTCCTGCTTAAATATAATTATGTGATACATTTGCGGAATATGTCACAGAAGGAAGGTGAAACTAGCTCTGAGCCCAGACACGATTTGATGTTCATAAGACGGTTGCGTTTGCAGCAGCATCTGTTTATTGTTTGTTGTTTAGTCATTGCTATTTTATATAACTTCAATATCTTTCTCTCAATTAGTGTGCGTAAAACTGCTTTTACGCACAGCATCTTGACGCTCGCAGTAACTTCTTCACACAAGCACACACAGATGGCTAATTTGTATTATAAAACTTTAACTGTAGCACAAACATAATTTGATATACATCATATTTATATTCTTAATCTTGGATTTGCAAATTGGTTAAACGTGAAATGTTGCTGTTATAAATTGGTTGTTGAGTTGTACAAAATAAAAATGTATCTGACTTTATTGCCCGAGAAAAATGATCAAAAGGACTTCTAGTGTAGATACGGTGAATAATGATCAGTCTGTCAGACTTTGTTTAACTGAAGCATTTCTTTCTTTCCAGATAAAGGATGGAAAAGACTGTTTAAAAATGCGAGGGCTGGGTCCGCTGCGAATGAGACGCTGAATGAAGACCAGTGAATGATTAGCAACCTGAAAATCCTCAAAGACTTTCTCAGGGAAGAGTCAACGCTGGTGTTACACACACAGATACACACAGATACACACACACACACACACACACACACACACACACATACATACACAGATGCACATACACATACACACATACATATGCACATGTACATGCTGGATCAAATGATGGAACCAAACAGACTATTTATACATGACTGAGAAATTTAAGCATAAGCCTTTCAGAGATGCAGTGCATTTGTTTGAAACTTATGAGTGTTTGTCCCTTTTTTTTGGAAAAGTTTTAAATAAAATTTATTTTATCAAAAAAAAAAAAATCTTGATTTCTTAATGAAACACTACTGTGACGTATAACAAGCTTTCAAACAAAACAGTTAGTTTGTTTTATCTATATTCATTAAAAAAGGATAAAATGAGGAAAAATGTGGATGTTTATGCATCTTTCTGGAACCAACAAGCTTTTAAGACCTGCTCTGTTTCATGTTGGATGGTTTGAGAAAGGGCACACTTATTAAGTAAGATTTTCTCAACTGAAATATTAAACTATCATTTATTTTTTATTATTATGTTAAACCTAGTTTTGGCAATACTAAATGTTCAAGGAACATACTGTGTTTATCTTTGGCTCCATTTAGAAACATTTATCCTCTGAAGCTCAAACTTGAAGATAACATACACACACTGTCAATTGTGTCCAGTAGTGTTGCCAAAATGTTGTTTATGAAGCCCACCGAGTCACAGCAACGGTTTCAAGGTTTCTGGTGTCATTGCCCAACATATTTTTTCCAAATGCTTTGAAGTCTGTTATCGATTAGTCACGGCAAGTAGTAGCCCACACTCTGCTCAGAGCCCCCAACCCAGCTGTTGGTATGTCAGAGGGATAAATCACTGCTGTGGGCCCAATGGACAGGGAGTGATGGGGAAAGATGGGGTGAGAGGTGAGAGGTCACAGTGGAGCCCAGAAGTGAAACCCTGTTGACGTGTAATCATGGCAAATAATGCAAATATAATAATAGTGTTGATCTTAAAGATGCTTGTCTATCTGTGATATAATTTATTATTAGCAGATTAGTTCACGCATCAGCAGATGTCAAAGTCAAAAGTCACCCCGAATATGATGGATAATTACTCTTATTTTTGACTCCAGAAGTTGGTCACTTTTCTCCTGTAGTTGTCATGTTCTCTTGCAACATGCTCTCCATTGCATGGAGCCAATCGAGGCCACTTGTACTCGGAAATATTTCATAACCGCTAAGAAATCAGGCTGCAAAGCAAAAGCAGTCCTGTCCCTGTGGGCTTCTTTCTGTCTTCTCCAATCTCAAAAAGTCACTCGAGTGATCGGTCTAACAGGCGGATTAGAGCTCAGACACACAGACAGCTGAGCCCAAGTTCCTGTCTGGCATCGCTTTGAATCAGACTACAAACTCAGTATTCAAAATGACCCTAACCCTAACCCGGTGAGACAAGAGGCTGTACGGAAAGTGAATTTTAAGGCAGTTAAAGGTGCATGCTGGGGGTCCACTCTCCCTTCTTCCCCCTCCATCCTCTTCCATCCCCCCTCCCCCACCTGCCCTGTCAAGCTAATTGGAATTTGCTGTGCTAAGTCCTCCATGCTCGGGGTCCAGCAGGCCTCCTCAAATGGCTCCCCGAGGCTCCCCCCGGCAGGAAGATGTCACGGAGGCACAGGAAGGGAAAACAACGCAGTCGACCTGTCGGAGGAACTCTCTGTGCGGCGGGCTTTGGGTCAGCGCCAGTCTTGACATCATCCGGCACTGGGACCCAGATGTACAGCTCTCTGGTGGAAGTTGTCAGAGTGAGCGAACCAAATAGTGAGTTTTCAAGAAATTCGGAGAGGAGACTTTTTTTCCCCTCCAAGATGACAGGTAACAAATTGATGGCAGAGTAGACCGGGGAGAAAAGAAAAGGAAAAGGAAAGGCAGCAAATAAGGTCAGTATGGATCTGTTTAACATGTCTGACAGGCGAGGATGTGGACCCACCTGGGGACCCCTGCAAAGGTTTGTACTTCACTTTGGTGAGTTTTTCTCTTCCTCGGACGCTCACATCTCTAAATCCCAAAAGAGATTTTGAGCAGGAAGAATTTCTGCAAGGATGAAATGAAGCTAGACAGCAACTCTACCTCCTCCTGCCAGTTTTGTGACCTGAGATGAAAAATGACCTAGATAACTGTGTACTCTGAAAACAAGGGAAAAAACACCTTCTCTGAACATAGTGGCATGGAGACAGAGGGAAAGGGATGTTCTGTCCTTCTTCCCTGAGATACAAAGTGTAAAATAAACCAAATAAAAAGCTTAATGATGATTTTCAGAAGATATGGGTGCAGGATTTGGATGCACAATTGCAGCATAACTTAAGCCATATAATTTGTGTTTTTTATTTTACCCATTGAGCAGCTCAGTGTTACATGATTGATTGCAGTTTGTTCTTGTTTCCACTTTTGGAGAGATTTATTCATGCATACTGACACATCTCATCCTGCTCAAGTTGAATGACAACAAATAGTTTTTAGATGATGAAGCATACAGGAGAGGAAACAAGCACAGTTAGAGAGCACAAATTGAACATATCTTTACAGATTAGACACAAATCACTGCTCTGACAGCACTGACTGCTCAAACATCCTCCCACAAGAAGAAAAAAACAGGTAAAATAGATCATCCAGAAACGGGAAGGATGTAACACATTTTTTTCAACTTCATCTGGGAGTGCAGCCCTGATTCCCAGATGGGTGCTTACCTTCAGCATTTTGTAGTTTTGCCAGAAAGCTCTTGTTAGGAACAAACCTGCACATGATAATATTTTAATAGCTTTTGCTAGAAGCAGAGGCTGTTTCAGCATGTTTTAAACACTCTCTGGCTTCGGAGATGGCCCCTTGCTCAACCTGGATGTCAATGATATTAATGGTTCTGAGTCATTTTGTGGCTGGGGTCTCAGATACCTCGCTTCCGATTTTTACTGAACACATATTTTCCAGGAGGAGGAGGAGGAAGTCTGTCGACCGTCAGCTGAGCTTCTGTGGGGGGGAAAGTCTGTCAGAGGAGCCGGTTGTGTCTCCTAAAACATGCAAGAACAATTGTTTTCATGTGCCAGAGTGTTTGGCAGGGCCTTCAGACAGAGGGAGGATGATGGAGGGCTGTGCAGTGAATAGGGCTGGTGGGTGTGGGGAGTTGGTTAAAGGAAATCCCAGAGAAGAAATTACGGAACAATTACAGACCATCAGCTCTGTTCTGTCCTGCAGGCTCAGACATTCAGCCCTGCAGCATTCAGCAGCCTGCCAAAGGTGAGAATCCAGCAATACAGACTTAAAAGGGGCTTTTGCTTCCTTAAATAAACAATTGAACAGTCAGTGTGATGCAGCTCTGCAGCCTCAATCCCTTCAAAAAGACAGGATGGTTTCAGTCAGTTACAGCCGTATTGAGAACAATGTGTTACCCAGATCAAAAAGGAAAAAGAATAGATCATTCACATTTCATTTACATTTTTAAAAAGATATCAAATTGTCTATATATCATATAAATATTGCCATTTTATTGACTGATCAGATATCACTGAAATCTGCAATAACTGAGCAGAAACGAGTATTGTAAATAAAACACTGATATATCATCAGTTCATGAAGTTCAAATTAATACAGGGCAATATTGATATGAACACTGAGACAATACGCAAGACTGTTTTTAATGTTGACAGAAAGGTGATGATCTCATTTCACAGACCAATCATTTTATACTATCAATCCTGACCTACGTTGTTAGTAGAAGCGCTTAAATGTGCAAAACAAGAGATTGTACAAGATCGTAAAGCTGCCAACTAAAATATTTTTGAGAAATTTTTACGTCCTCCCCTTCGTTCCAATACACAGGGTTGAAATATGGCCCTCGTTTCCATTTAGCTTTAGTTTTGTACTTTATCTCATGAGCATTTTATTGTCTAGTCTTGTTTTTTTATTGTACAATATCAGCTCTTTTCTAATGTGTGCACATGTATTTTTTTGTCTTAATTGTGCATATCATTTCAGTTTAGAGTTTAATTGCTATTCTTAAGGGATCAAAAAAGATGAGATAATCTCAGAATATCATCTTTTGGCCTCTGCTGCACTAAAACGTTGGTACTGGTCTGGTCCATCAAAGAGCTATATATCTGTCAAACCCCAGTAAACATGTACAGCCTTCATGGGAAAGTCTCAGTGTACAGGACCTGAGGGAGGGACGGCGGAACCATTGGGACGTTTCATTTCAGAAAACAGAGCAAACAGTCAGAGGATTTCCTCAATCAGAGGCGAAAGAGTGTGCAGTGAACAACCTCGCTGACAGAAACATGGAGGCCTACACTAGCAGCTGGGCGTGCTAACAACCTCTGGGATTTACTGTGGCGTGCAACACCCTTTAACTACAGCTACAGCCAGAATCAAACACATACATGCACACATCACACGTGCACTTGCTCACATTTACACCAACAATTAAACCTTCAGAGAGTCACAACTTTGATAAGTCGTACAAGCTTCAGCAGTTTTTTTGTCACTGACCTTTATTTTTCTGTGTGTAACACATAGTTTTAAAAATCCCTGTGTGCTTTATTAACATGGTTTACTAAAAGTTGCACTGAAATAACCAGAACATCTGCACCGACCAGCAACAAAAGTCTGAAAAATGTAGTATGAGTATCATGCTTTTGTGTTTTTGAGGTTTATTGCTCATACTGAGATTGCTCCTCGTCATAAATCTCAAACCGCTCACAGCTGCAGTTAACTGGCTTGCAGTAGGAAGTGGCCAAAAAATCCTCATTTCCACTGATGTTCTGTTGTAACATCAGTAAATTTCTGTGTCCCTGCGCCCGTTGTGCCAGCTGCTGCTGAATGAGGTATTGTTTAATGCAGATGGTGGAATCCAAAGACCTCACTCGTCTTCCCTTTTCCATAAAGCCGGCCTGCTATTAATAACCATATATCGACCTCCTTTGTCAACAAGAGCGACACATACAAATAATATGCTTGAAGGGAGACAATGGGGAGTTCCCTGGGATGAAAACAACAGGATGAGCCAGACTCATATGTGTCGTGTGGTGTAGTGTGGTGTGTGTGTGTGTGTAAGAGAGAGAGAGAGAGAGAGAGAGAGAGAGAGAGAGAGAGAGAGAGAGAGAGAGAGAGATTTTATGTTAGCCTCCCGTACTTAAGACAGTCAATCCCAGAGAGGTTTCTGGGGGGAACATCTCACTGACCAGCACCAGAATTCATCTTAGCATCTTTAGCTCTCTTCAAAGCAGCTATAATGTACATTTTTCATAATAATAACGTATCAAATGTCAATGTGTAAACGGTGTGGTTCGTGGTGATGAACCTATAGAGAATTATCACATGACTCTACAGCTCCTCTAGGCTTTATGGAGCTTTATAACAAGTTTCAGCTAATTTTTGTTTTTGCATTGTTTCTGGCAGCAACAGGCAGCTGTGCTCTTAAAACCCCACTAAACATTTCTTGTTCAGCACCAGACAAGAAACGGACACAGTTACCAACTAGCTGTTGAGCTGTTGAACATAGTGGAGGATTTAGCAGCCAAAGAGACAGATGCTTCCTCAGGAGTTGATAAAGATAGAGATCAGCTAAAGGAGAGTGAATATTGGACTTAGATCCAACAGGTGGACAGAAACTCACTCCAAATGATCGACTGATTAAAGCAACTTGATAACATGTCTAACATATTAATTGTTGATGTTGTTTTAACATCTTGTTTCTGCTGCCCCCTAGTTGCCAAAAAAACACTTATTGCAGGTTTAAAGCAGTTAATCAATATGTTTATGTTAACATAGGATCACATGACTAGTTGTTTGTCTCCCTGTTTTTTGCCCATAATGACAAACTCACGGACAATCCACCCAGGTCTGCAGCTTTTCAAAGCATTTTAGCATCATTCAGCTCATTGTTTTGGTTTTACAGACAGTAACCTTGCTGTTTTGGTTCACTCTCGCTGCAGAAATCTATCTCTAAATTAATATTAAAGTTGATCTGTGTCTGATAAAGGGTAAGTTGTTGATTAAATGTCAGCTTAGAAATGAGATAATGTCAGTGTTATGTTTACAGCTTGTTTCTGCTCCCAAGTGGCCAAAAAATTAGTTGCTGCTTAATACTAAAAAAAGGTGCAACAGTAATACATTTTTAATATATTCCATGTGCAAGAAACACAATTCATATATGAATGACTTATATTTTATTCTCTATTCTATCATATCCTTATTTCTAATTGCTCTAGGCTTTTATCATGTGTGGACCTTTTTTCATTTGTACTGTGTGTGTGTTTAGAACTGAAACATTTTAATGTCTCTGTAACTTGTAATTTTTTTCTGTTACCTTTCTGTAAAATGAATTTCCTCTTGTGGAACAGCAAAAGATATGAACTGAACTGACTGCAGGCGTTAAGAAAGTTTCCTAAATCTCTTTGTGTTTCCTACTGAAGACAATATTAGTTACAGTGTTAACAACGTAGTGATGCACTTGTACCACATGGTGGCATATTCTGACAGACACTCTTAATAATGTCTATACCCCCTTTACAGGAAACTGTGCCTCCATTTCACATGAAGTGAGAGAAAGAACTCCATCTCTTGTAGTTCACTCAGTGACAGATTACATGTAAAAGATGCTGATGATGAAGATATTGTTTATTAAGGTGAGTCAAAGCTGACTTTTATGTAATTATTACAATTCAAACTTATATCAATATTTTCCTGATCATTTAAGCCACTATGAACTAGTAGTGTATTGGTGCTCTGTACACTGATCAAATATTTCATGCTCAATACTGTTTGCAATTGATTTGATTATCTCAGCTGCTGTTGGTGCATTACGCAATGCAGAGTCAGACAGACATTCAAACAAACTGCAATGATGATGTTTCACTGGAGTGTAAAGATGACAACAGAAGCAGAGAGTTCATCTCAGTGGCATGGTACAAGGTCGGTCACGTTCACCCATTTCAGTTTTTTCAGACATAAATTAAAGCTACAGCATGTTAAATGAATACTTCTCGTTTCATCTTGTATATCTCTGACTTTTATTTAACTTGATATAGAGGGATCACAACTCACTTTTTGGTTGTTACATCTAACAGGTCAATGAACAGGGAAAAAAAAGAGGCATCATCAGAAAAAATAGAGGTGACGAGTCCCCGCAACCCTACAAGTTCAATCGTACAGTCATGTTTGGAGCGAATCACAGTCTGTTTCTACCCAATGTGACACCTGAAGATTCAGGGATCTACGTCTGCTCCATCAGTGCAATTGTAGGGGGTCAAAATGTGAATCCCAAAGTCAACCTGATAGTGCAAGGTAAGACCCTAATGCTTTCATTGGCTCAATGAGTGCACCTGAACTAAGCTACACAATTATAAGTGGGATATGGGGACATTTCTTATATCTCATCTCGACACTGGATTTTTAAAGCAGTGATACATTTTTATGTTATATTCCTTCATTTGTGGCAGTTAAAGATTGCAGGTTACAATATCTCTTTTAACAGCTGCAAAGTAGATATACAAAGTAACTATAAGTAGCATGTGATCAAATTTCCCAGTAAGCCCTTACAGTATGTTCAGTGTCTTTGGAGCTGTAAATCTGGCATTAAAGTAGTTTACCGTGTTAACCACATGCATAGTCTGTGGTGCTGAATGGAAAAATGTGGTTGATGACTAATGCCTAAATGTGACAGTGACACTAAAATTAAGAATTTGTATCTGTAAGTTATTTAAGTAGTTTGACAGACAAGCAAGTAACACCTGTAAGCAACTTCAACTGATAGAAAAAAAGCTTATGACCCAGTTTTCCAATCTCTGCTTCTGCACAAACATGTAGCACCACATCAAAAAGCAGGAAATAAACTTTAAGCTGATCCATCTCCTCCAGCACACACAATATTTTCCTTTCCACTGTGACATGTATATATTTTCCATATTTCCATATTCCTCATATACGCAAAAATAGAAAGTTTCTGTGGGTCAGGTAAAAGTGGGGAATTTTTAAAGATCTTAACTGTAATCTTCAATGAGATACGATTGCCTCTGTAATAGATTTACACGATTTTATTTCTCTCATTTTCACACTGATGTCTTGTTTTTTTGTGTTTCATTTTATCTGAATACAGCATGTATGACCCAGGCTCCCCCGACAGCAATGACAATGTTGACGTTGAATACGACTCAAGGCTCTGAACCACTCTGCCTCGAACACCTTAAGGACCTGCCAGTTATGTGGACCATTGTTGGCTATGTTGCAGTGGGCCTCGCCAAAATCTTTTTATCACTTGTCGTCATTTGGGTAAATAAACTCCATTTATCTGCACACACAGCATACATGCATTACAGGTTATGAAACAAACATAATCTTGTGAAGTCAATTCATTTATAGAATATATGACCAAAGGGTAATTAAAATGAAAATGAATAGAAATTGAAAATGATAGAAATCAAGTCCAAAGATTCAGAGATCTCGGTGTGGAAGTAGAGAAGGAGATCAGAGCTGTGGCTAACTCATGCTACGCTTTATAAACAAGAATTTCCAACTGAAATGAAATTGCCTTTGAGAAAAATGAGAACCAAAAAGGGAGAAATGTATCATTTCAATTCTCCTTAGTTTTACATTATGTTGATTTAATACTCCACTACCTGGATTCCTTATTTTGATATGTCAGTTTTTTAAGATGAGTTTTTCTGCATTTTCTGCCTTAACTTGATCATTTAAAGTGGAGAGAGGCAGGAAACGGGGGTAGAGACACGAGTATGACACACATCAACGGTCCATTTGATCATAAGTAGAGCAGACTGTCACAGTGAAGGTGATAGCCTGCTGGTACACAAGAGCCACAGTTACATTAACTCTCCTGCAAGCATCTCCTTCTTATCAACTTATTCATGAACCCATGCCTTGTCCTGCACCTTAGCTTGTTGAACAAGCCACTAAACAAACATTCACCAGAGAAAAGAGCAACTCTAAAGTCAGTTAGCTGGCTAGATACATAATTATCTGCTCATATGTGCAAATGTCACTCTAGACCTGTTAGATGCTGGTTTAGTTATTGCTCTTCATAATCCTTGTTAGCAACATGCTGTCTGTCCATGGGTTGTAGCAGCAGCAGCCTGATTACATTGTCTCCGTTCCGTATGATGTAGCACCAGTAGTCGTAATGTCAACATTAATTTTAGTGAAATTGCTGGCTGAGACAAAAAGGAGTATTTTTTTACATTTTTTCTCTATTCTAATAATTCAAAGCTATTAACATTACTAAAAAGAAGCATACTGGCATGTTTGATGGCAAAGACAGAAGATTAAATGTGGTTTCAGTTTGTCTTTATTAGTTCTAGATTTTGTTGACAGTCACGTACCACAGGGGAAATGTGGTCTCTTTACTTGGTATTAGTGACGAGTCTTGCTTCTGCATTTTAGTGAGATGCAGGCAAGGGAAAGAAAACTGACTCATACACGATGAGTTGTGCTGTAATCAAGACGAGCGATAAAAGCATGTAAATCAGTTTCAAGGTCCCCAACAGAGAGAAAAGATTACACAAGATTACACGCAATACAACTGAAGAGGAAAACATCAGGAATTTTGGTCTGATGTTAAGTGCAGAATCAAAGTGTCACAGAGATTTTGTGCATGTATAGAAATTTTAAGACCAGAGAACGGTGTTTAAAACATTGATTTAAGGGGTGAAAATAAAGACCTGTATGTCTTGCTCTTCTTCAGCTGGAGAAAATGTTGTCCATTCAGCATTCATGTTTAATAAAAACCCTCTCTGTCATCTGGTTTTAGGGTGAAGTACAGCTGCATCCAAACAGCTTTTTTTAATAGTAGACCTCAGTGGAAACATATAATAAAAATAAAGTAGGACCGAAAATAGATCCTTGAGGCGCACCACAAGAGACAAGTGCAAGGGAAAACAAAAAGTTATTATTCCTAACTGAGACTGATCTATGCAACCAATGAGAATTGAGTAACTCCAAAGCTTTATTATCTTTATTTACCCACCACATGTTTTAGAAAGTTGAGAGAATGATCCATTTCAGAGGCAGCACATATATGGAAGTAAATCAATGGCAAAAGAGTGAGCAGAAAACAGATTTGAACACCATTCGAACCAACTTTTGAGAGTAGGCAGGCACAAATTTATAAAAGTAGAAATAGATTAGTTACCAAGTGAAAAAAGACTCGTGAGTATAGCAGATGTTTTACCCTGCGGTACGAAATTGTGTAACAACATTTGAGGGATCAACATACCTAAGGTCAAGCATGGTCCTTGAGTTCACAGTAAAGGCCACACTATCATCTTGACAGAGAGACACACGGTTTCTCTCTCCTTGAGACAGTGAAGGCAACTGTCTGTGATGTTTTGGAGAAAGCAGGAGACACTTTGATAACGGTGGTGCAGCGTCGCCGTGGCAGCCAAGGTCAGAGGATATGACTTTCTGACTCCCTAAATCCACAGATGGGTACCTGTCTTTCCTTGTTTGTAGAATAACGATGTAGAGGGGAAATTCCATTACTGTAGATGAATTGAGTCTGTCCATTTCTTGGCGTAGAGTTTTCATGGTACTATCTGTGAAGGTTTAAAGACTATCCACAGAAGACAGTTTCCTCAAAGTCGTGGTGGCGTCCTGCATCAGACAGATTTATTGATTATATTTGATTCTCCTCGGCCAAGCTTCGATAAACATTTTCAGCCTAAGACATCCTGGACTCCTGGGCTTTTTCTCCACTGATGAGGTTATCCATTGACAAATAAATTCTCTATATTATTCATAATTATTGAAGCTACTCACTCTCTGCCAGGCTGAATTGCCTTCAGAGCAGAGTGAAATATGTTTGAGTTCACCTGGAATTGAAATATTATCATGTTGCACCTTTCTTAGAGTGATATCTTCACAAGATCAAAATATGTTTTTCATTATGTTTTTGTGGTTTCCTGTTTTTTTAGTACAGTTATGATGTTGGGTAAACTCTGCTCTGATCACTTGTTGCCACAATGTTACCTCTACCTACTCATGATGACATCAGACTTAGTTGCTAAAGTTGTTTCATGGGTTGTTCACATTGTCCACTCACATATTTAACATTGAATTCGGGCTCAAACATGGAAGGAAGTATTAGAGAAGTTTCCATTTCAAGTAAACGAGAAATAAGAAAAAGAAGTGAAATCGTCCTGCGGGTTTTCCCATGTAGTCTCCACAGCATTGAGACATTGTGGGAGCTGGCCAATCAGGAAAGAGTAGGCTTTCAGACAGAGGCTGAAACCGAGGAGCTGCGTAGAGTGTTTTTAAACTATAAATCATGCAAATATATTTCAATAGAGCCCCAGAATATAAATATAGACCTGGAAATGTGCATGACACGTCCCCTTTAAGCCACAATGGCAGAATTAAACTGATATAGAATTATGTACTTCAGTTTTCAGCCATCTGGACCACTTCTAACATGATTCCCCCCCCACCCCCCATTTTAATGTCCATTTGAAAATAACTGGTCAAAACTATTTTTCCAGCACCCTCCTGCAGTCAGAGTTTTCGAAAACAGCTGGACAAAACACCTCAGAGATTGCACGCTAATCTGTGCCTGCAGACTCTCAAATGTCAAATTGCAGGCAGAATAGCGATCACATTTGTTTTATGTTTCCATACAAAAAGCTCTAACAGGATCAAAACTGCGCTATTCACCCTTGTTGCTGTGGTGCATACTGAAACATGACTGGACTTTGTCAGATATGTTTCTGAGGTCTAACATGCTAGTATGCTGTGAGAAGACAGCTTTACCAGACCTAATAACTATTATCACAAATCCAAAAATGAAAATATTCAAATTGGCCTGCGGTTATATTTTCACTGTCCCACAGTTTGATTCATAAATTCTGTTTATTCAAAGGAAATTTATAAGACACCCTACAGAAAGATTATGACAAAGTATTTAGTAATCGTTTTATTTTTATCGACAGAGTACCTAGTCTGAAAACCCTGTATGCTAAAGATGAGCGGTGCCATTTGCTTCAGTGTAGAAATATGACACCTCTTGCAATATGATTGTTGTGTTATATTTGGACGAATATAGGCGAGCTCACCCCTGCTCTGAGATACCATTTCCTCTCACCACAGCCTGTCTGTACTTTTAAGGGTTTTTTTCCCTTGTGCAAAGTGGGTGGGCTTATTTCCAGTTGAACACTGTATTGATTTATTGTTTTATCTCTTTCTGTGTTTATTCAGGTTATTCGGTCCATTCGTCTCAGATCTTCAAGACAAAACCGGTATAAGTGGTGAAGTTTTCTGGTTAAGGGATCGTGTAAATACAAAAACAACTTATCAACATCACTATTTACAAGTGAATTTATTTTTTTTTATAAATTATTTATTGTCTTTAACTTGTTTATGGAGAGATGTGGTTGTGGTAAAACTGTCAGTTATAAAAATATGTCAATGTGAAAAATCAGAACCTCTTTACAGGCACAATAGAGGTTAACTTAACCAAAAAAGGGGTTTTCATAACTGAACAGGAAAAAAGACAGGATGTATCACTTCTAGAGGAACAAAAATAGCCATACACACCATGAACACACTACTCTGTGTATATCTATTACAGTAAATCACAGCTGGATTCAAATATATTGTATATGATATATATATATTTGCCTGTTAAACACTGGACTCTGATATGTTAATGGAAGTGTGATACACTTCAGCAATAAAATATAAAATATTCTACTATATTTAATTGTGTTGTTGTCTTTCTGTTGTTGCTGCTTCATGACAAACCTAAACATCTGTAAAGACTTGTGCTTGTGGTTTTCATCCACCACATGTTATCTTTAACCTTTGTTATAAATCAAATGTTCAAAGAAAATGATACTACTGTGAAAACAGTGAAACCACAGACACCAATAAACATTCTTTCACATAGAGCAGATTTTGTCAGTAAAATATCTAAAGCTTCATCATGGACTCGGTCTCACACTTTCACTCTGGTGTCTGTTTAGAGGAGAAGCAAAACTCTGCAGTTAAACATGTCACACATTGCAGGGGTATAGGGGTAAAGAAATCCTTGCAGCTTAAGACACTGTCATGCAGACAGCTACAGGAAACCCCCCCCCCCAAGTCATCACAGAGGAGTGAACCTGCACCACTGAGCTCACCTCTGGCTACAAAGTCAGACTGACGCAGGAAATGCACGACATGGATCACAACCTTTTTTATATCGATTTGAGATCACACAAGAAGCAAAGCGTCTCACTGAGAGGAGTTCAGCAGGCAACGTTTGGAAAATAATGTGCACAGATCACCACCTACTGGCAAATCCTCAGACAACACCACCACAGGAAGCTGAATCATCAGGATTCATTCATGCTGCCGATGTAAAACTGTGGTTAAAGAATTTACATTTGATCTAGGAAAACGTAAACTTTAACATCTTTTAAAAAGCAATTGTAAACTGGTCCTTGATTCCTTACAGGACTTGCAGATTTTGTCTAGAACTTCAAACCCCTTCTTCATCATCTAAAGCTTTTCTCTCACGTTTTTAGTTGAAACATGCTCCACAATATATCCTAATATGGAGAAGAGTTGGCAAAGGCTTCTGTGATCCAGGCTCATTGAACAGGCAGCAGAGACCCTTCTAACCAAAATTAAGTCAAGGATGGGAGCTCACGGCTGTCAATCAATATGTGAACATACTTCTGGCCTACTACTCCTCGTGTACCGACACTCCAAACTCGCAGGAGCTGCTGGAGGACATTACTAATGCTTACTTACAGGCATTAGTTGAATTGAAGAGCCTTGTTACTTCCAGTGCCTGGAGAGAAATCGATACATCCGGGTGGGTAGAGTGCAACGGAGCAGGGAGGGAGAGGGAGGGGACGGAGGAGTAGAGTGATTTACTTTGGAGGCTCATGCAAGCGCTGGCTTGATTTACACAACTTACATATTATACCTTTGAGTACAGACATTTAAAGCTGTGGCAAATGCAACAAAATTAAATGACCAAATATGTTGTAAATCTGGTGCCTAGATAGATAGAGGAAAAAGCAGGACTAGATCATTTGTCTGTGCTTTCCATAACTGTTAGAAATCATTGTTAAAGAATAATTATGTTTTATGGTGTAATTATGCAGTGGTTAAGGTCTGGCGCAAAAACAACTTCACAAACAGTGAGATTTAGGGAAAGATCATGGTTTGGGTTAAAATGGTAATAAAATGATAGTAAAGGTTAAAGAAACTTAGTGTGGGTTTTAGTTACGTCTTCCTTTAGTTAGGCGACCTTCATCTTCATGACTAATTACAATGCGGCTAATATTAGGGGTCAATTATAGTCGTTGTTTTTAAAAGAACTGTCCCCACTCATGGTTGGAAACAGGACATGAAGTCTTCTGTTACAGAGTCCACTGTTGGAGTGATGCCTCCATCCACCCAGCCCGTCACCTCCAAATGAGGAAATTTATCAACATATACATGATCTGAACTGTGCCGCTGCTCCGGGACATAATTATTATGGCTGCTAGACGGCATCTGTTATTCAAATGTAAATATAAATCGTTTTTGGGCGACTGATTTTACAACCCATAGTGTTTTTTGTCTTGACGACAGTCTTGAGAAATGGGCTTTCTCAATTCAGGCTGAAAATTGGCATTGACTGCCCGGTTGCCAGACCTTAATAAGTGTTTGAACCGTAATTCAGAGTCAGATGAAGACACTCTGGGGTCAAGGAAAGCCAACACAGCATGGCGGATACCATAAATCAGGAGGTACTGTATCTTTGGAGGCCCTTTGTGATTGTTTCTATGACCTTCTGATGGATCTCTATTGGTATCTGTTTACATCTATCAAACTTTAAACACTTGCCTTTTCACCATCCTTCATCCTCCTTTTTCTTTCGTTTTTCCTCATGAAATCGATGCCTTGAATTAAAGCTCATAATCCTCCTGTTGTTCCACTGAACAGAGGGCTGAACTGACCCAAATCTTGCCATGTTCTTACTGCAGGCGCAGACAAGTTATTCACTCTAATGTTGGATGTTGTGACCTCAAAAGATAAGAAGGATAGGCCGGAGCGGTTAATAATGTCTTATATCTATTTGAAGCCTTTAAGTATCCTCGATAGACAGACACTCCAGTTTTCATGTTGTCCTGACCTTTAAGGCATTTATGCTTTCTGGTCCCAACTTCCGAAAGGACCCACTGATGTTAAAAGCAGAGGGTCTCTGCTTTCATGCTTCAAAATATCCATCCTTAAAGAGACCAGCTTTTGGTGTAACAGGGTTGTGATGATGCCACAAAATAATGGCTGGAGGATTCTTCACACATCCACAGAGCAAGTAGTATTTACTGAATTGCACAATAGTAGTGCTTTTCCTGTTTTTCTTGGTTGTATGACTTAATACAGAAAAGTGTGCATTTCATTTTGCAATTTCAGATCTGTCTTTATACTCTTTATACATGTCATGTTTCTCAAGAATAAGAAGCTCTAAAAAGCAAAACAGTTTACAAACCAATAGGTGATGACACAGTAGCTACATCAATTAATTGTTATAGTCTATAATCTATGATCTGGAATTATTTTAGTTTTATTTATTTACCTGTGTTGTTATATGAGCATCAGTACATTACTTTTTGTTTTAAAGTTCACATTTTCATGGACATTTGTTGAAAAAACATTTGCTCATTTGAAAGAAATTGTTTTTGTTTTTTTTTGGTAACCTGTCCCCAAATTAATAAATAAATATATTGTTCATTGAGGCTGCTAATCAAAGGGTTAAGCTGCTCACGTGTCAGCTCCACTGAGAGATCAGGGTATAAAAACTTTAGGGAACCACAGACCCAAAACAGGGTTACCCAATAAACTCAATAAACATGACAGAGAGCAGCAGTGTGTCAGTATGTGTGTGAGCTACGCTGATGCTTTTTCCACCTCTTTGCCTGTAAAGATGCACCGCTCCTCTTGTCTGTGTAGGAGAGGCCTACTGGTGGGAAACTTGACAGAAAACTGACTTTCTCGCTTAAGTATTTGACACCATCGTACTAGGAGTTAACCTGTAACGAAGTGTGTAGTTAATCTTCTCTACACGTTGCCAAAGGCTTCAAAGTGCAGCCCAACAGGCTCCTCTCAGTCAGTCTGGAGCTTTCTAAACGGAGCAAACTTCACTGTGGAGATGAAAATATCAGTTTTGTCAAAGAAGCTGTGGTCTGTCCACAAACAGCTGGTCCTTGTCCTCACTCCACTTATTCTTCTGCCTTTACTTTTTACTCTTCCAGAAAAGGTGAGTCATTTTTACTTCATATGATTTCACGTGTGTATTTTCATGTATAATGAATCACTTTGATTAATCACACAGAGGCTAAACACACAGTCCTCTCTATTAAGAAGATATTACAAGGGCACAGGCAGGAGCTTTATGTATTTATTTATTTCTCAGTTTCGTCAACTACGACTTAATTTGTTTTCATTCATCAGGAACAACCCACTAATCAGCTTTAATTAAGCCTCAAGGTGCCAGAGTTTTCCAAGTTAACTAAACCAATGAAATCTAAATGTTCTTTGTTTGATGACTCTCTACTATTAGACTGAGAAACTGAAGGAATGTCAGTGTAAAAGATTAAATATTAGGTGACTTTTTGTCAGTTCTTTATGCATTTTATGTGACTAGTTTATTTTATACATAAAACGCATCTTATGCACACAGATGGGTGCATGGCTTCTTCCTCTCTTTCTCTCTCTCTTTGACACAAACAAACAGTAATGCTATTTTTGATGGCTGCTGTATAACTAATCACCTGTGAAACACATTTCTGTCATTTGATAGCTTTTATTGCATGTGACATCTTTTCCCTGAGGCTGAAGTCAGCCAATATTAACTACAAACTATTGTTATTTGTTCTCATTTAGGAGGGAAAATGTCTTTATGTGGTGATACTGATGGCGATGTATTGGTGCACAGAGGCCCTTCCTCTGGCTGTCACTGCCATGCTTCCAGTCTGCCTCTTTCCAACACTGGGAATTCTTCCATCCAAAAAAGTCTGCCCTCAGTACTTCCTCGAAACCAACTTTCTCTTCCTCAGCGGTCTTGTGATGGCGTCATCCATTGAGGAGTGGGGCCTCCATCGCAGAATAGCCCTAAAGGTCCTCACTATTGTTGGAGTAAAACCAGCCTGGTGAGAAAATATCTTTACCGGATGGGCATTTAAGGGATAAGTCTATGTTTTTCTTATTGTCATTGAACATAGATAGACCATAATTGACACTCTTATGATCACCAATCCTGATATATCTCATTCCTCCTTGCCATAGAGCTCCATTTGTGCCCACAAATTTGAAAATACATCAATGATCCATATCGTTGCACTGAATGACATTTCCTCATTACTATTACCCTCGTTTTCCCATGATGTCTTTCAATACTGTAATTTTGTTATTTTGGCCTATTCTGTACACACTATAAGGTCTGTCCATCCCAGAAGAGGAATCCCTCGTCTGTTGCAAATTTGATCTATGTTTTCCCATTTAAATTTTTTGTTTTTTGTTCATTATTTAAGGAGCTAACCTCAATAGCACACCAAATTCGCAGGTGAATAGGCCCCAACAAAATCACTATTTACTCCTGGTGAGCAGAGTTTGTGTCCAACAGTTTTAGGAAACCATACAGTGTTTGTTTGTTTTTTTAAAGACAACAAAGGTATATATTTGTGACCCATTTTTAAAAAGTGTGCAATTTTAGTCTTCATGGGCTTAAAGGATAAGTTCACAGTTTTTCAAGTCTGTCTTAAAGCAGTCAGGTATCCATATGAACACTGTAATAATTCCTTCTGTTCTACAGTGTAGCCAACAATGTAATCAAAAGTTGGTGAGAAGCTTATATGAAACTTCAGCAGTCTGAGTTAGTCATATCAAATTGATATCTGCCTATTTGCATCAAATTCCCTCTTTGTGTTTCCCTGTTGAGCTGCAGTGGAAGTATGGTAATAAAAAGTGGGACTTTGGCACTAAAAACAAACAAACAAAGACATCTACTCATTTGGACGACTGAAGCTTCATATTATAAACTTTTAAATATAAAATGGCACAGAAGGAGCCTTGTGGATTTTGGTCCCCATCATGTATATTGTAAGACCAATACGAAGGGATATTCTAATGGTCAATATGAACAAGAGGGATGATTACAGCAAGAAAAAACAATTTAAATAATCATTTGGACACCTAACCTTTGTTTGCATACAGACTTGTCCTTGTCATTTAAATCCACAGATAAAGTTGGGAAGTCAGAAAATATTCATAAAAAGACACATTGCTGGTTTTAGTCTTTTTCTACAATTGCTGAAAATATAAATATAAAACACCAGCCATTCTTATTTCAAAACTACCGTCTTTCAAGTCAGCAGCCATGATTCAGATTATTGTTACTGATTTGAAATTGTGGATTGGATCATTTTTTCCAGGCTCATTCTGGGAATGATGGTCACCTCGTCCTTCCTGTCCATGTGGCTCAGCAACACCGCCACAACAGCCATGATGCTTCCTATTGCCAACGCCATCCTGGAGAGTCTGTTTGGAGATCTGGAGACCCTGAAACAAAACTGCAAGACCACAGAGGACGCTGAGAGTGAAATTCTTAATGGTATGTTGCATGTTATTATGTTTTTACCGACAACAGTCAGTATTTTATAGGAAAGCCTGTTTTGGTTCAGTTGTACAGTGGTTGGTCATTTTCACCATTTAGCTGCTAATGAGCCCGATATTTCCCACAGGAGATGGTGGAGACCAAAACAGAGCTAAAAAGAGAATTAATACTAGACTAACATTAATCAAGTGGCCAGAAACAAAACTCCAAATAAAGAATAGTGTTGCTCCCTAACCTCTGCTGGATGTGGAAATCAGCAAATGATTGCAAACAACTTTACTGTGTCAGTGTTGTTTTACCGCTTCTTCCACTGCCCCAAACTGCCCAAAAAAATCAATTAATGTGGGTTTACTGTAAAATGTGTCCACAGACAGTGAAGATGGTTGTTATATTGTTCTGACCTTGTTGGCACAAACTTTTAATATGTAATCAAAGATGTGAACTTTGTACAGTCGTCGCATACAAAGTTAGTCAATATTGAAGTAGTAATTGATTAAGGTTTCTTCTTTCTATTTCAGGTCAGTCTAATGTGAAGCTGCATTCACTGCCCTCAGAGCCCACGGAAAAACAAATACTGTCAATAGACGGGTAAGAAGACAGTGCGATCTTTTGACACCATACTTTACATCCTTCAATGTCTAATTCTTTCCAACCGAAACATGATAAGAAGGTAAATATCATTCTCATGTCTGACCAGTAAATATATTGTAAGACTACAGCAGGTAGACTCTGTCTTTTTTTTTTTTTTAAAAAACAACATTTTTTTTAAAGTATTAAACAAACAAGATATAAAGGGTTAGTTAGTGAGCTTTAGAGGCTGCTTTTACGCAGATTTTGGCAACAGATCCATGTTATGCTAGCGGTTTCCCTTTGTTTCCAGCCTTTGTGCTAAATTCAACCTGTTGGCAGTAGCTCAATATTTTAGAGGTCAAAGATGAGTGTGATATCAATCTTCTCCTCTAACAAGAAAATGAATACTGTAAGTGCATTTCCTAAAGTCCCATCTTAAACTTAGCGGATAAGATTCATCTTCTCCAAACTCTGGTGGGTTTTATGTAATAATCCTCCGTTCATATAAAGTCACGATAAGTCTCTTTAAACCTGTGAAGGATTGATGGGATGGAGCAGACTGAAGTGAGGACAGCTGAGGAGATCCGAACCGAAGCGCAGTATCAGCTGAAGGTGTGGAAAGGATTCTTGATCTGTATTCCTTACGCGGCCAGTATCGGAGGGACCGCCACTCTGACGGGCACGGCGCCTAACCTCATCCTGATTGGACAACTGAAAAGGTAGCTTGTGCAGCATTTAAACAGAGAAATTAATCTTTCACATAAAACCAATCTTTTATTGCACCTGTGTTTGCTTCATAGCTATTTTCCAGACTGTGACCTCATCAATTTTGGCTCTTGGTTTGCTTTTGCTTTCCCGCTCATGGTTCTCTTCCTGTTTTTGGGATGGATATGGATCTCATTTCTCTACGGGGGATTGAATACACGGTAACGTGTTTGCTTATTGCAGATGTATTACATTTTAGTCACTCATGTTCAATTGATATTTCTACTGATATTATTGTCATGAAAAGCTACACCAGCATAGGTCATGACGTCTTTTTCAATGAATCGGAGCGTAATTGTATTGTCTTTTTTTTTTCTTCGAAGATATGTACAAATATTCTTATGAAATCCATGTCACACAGTTTCCGAACTCTTTCTATCTTTTTGTTTTTACGCAGATTGTGCTTCACGAAACACGACCGACGAGCCCAGGCAGAGGCCAGAGCCAAGGCTCTCATAGACGACGATTACAGAAAACTAGGGCCCATAAAGTGAGGACTCGTGTATGTCTTCAAAGCTCATCCAAAAGAGGGTGAATTAGTACATTTTTACAGCCGATTGTTTGACTTTAACTGTTCATGCTCAATTTCAGTTTCGCAGAGGGATCCATTGCTTTCTTTTTTGTATTGTTTGCTGTTATGCTGTTCACAAGGGATCCCAAATTTGTCACTGGATGGTCTGTGTTTTTTAAAAAAGGGTAAGAAAACATGACGTAATCTGCTTATTATAATACTATTTCTGTTTGGAAATGATCACAGAATCTATACAAGTAATGATCTTTTTTTTGTTAATTATCTCCTCCTCTTGTCCTGCAGGTACGTCTCAGATGCAGTCACAGGTGTGATCATCGTGTCTATATTGTTCTTCTTCCCATCGCAGAAACCGTCTCTAAGCTGGTGGTTTGACCCTCAAGGTAGGTGAGCCCTTAAACAACCAACCTGTAAAGGAATGCATTTAGTTGACAAGAAATAATACTGACTCTGATTAACATTTGAATCTGTTAATCCAAAATGTAATGACTGGTAGTAAACTGACACCATAAATACACCAGAATGAAAAGATTTGTGTGCATGTCGTCTATCAAAGAGACAGTTAGCAGCTTTTTTGGGGGGAGGCTTTATCAGAACAAGTCAAAAGTTAATATCAGTGAATAAGTATTTGTGACATATTTAATTTAATAGATATGTTGTCCTTCTATGTAGCACAGCATTTGCAAAATACTGAGAATTAAGCTGAGGAATGTTAATATTGTAGATTAGAGAGTCTGAGTGAATTTCCCGTCTGGAGGTGAGACTGTAGTTTCTCTGTTTCTGTGATTAGAATAATCTCTGGAAGCTATGTTACCACACTGCAGGGTTTTTATTTGTGTGTGTGTGTGTGTGTGTGTGTGTGTGGGCTTGCTCACAACTGTATGCACGTGTTCTGCGTGTGTTGGAGAAGACACGTGTGAGAGAGATTGTGTATATTATGTTCAGCTGGTCAAATAAACCACTGGACAAAAGCAAAAATAAAAAGCAAATCATGGGGTTCACTTGTTCCTCTAAATGTAGGTGAAAATTTAGACTTCCTGTTTTTGTGTTCTAGCTCATATTTATGTTCTATTAAAAAAATACAATAGCTATTGATTACATATTTCCTAAGCTGTGCTGTAAAATACATTTACTGTATGTGCAGGAAGTCAAAAAGACATTATTTATAGTGAAGTGCAGTGCAAAGAAAAAAGAAGATATCACAGTATCTGCAGTCACTTTTGATGTCATTGTGCTTGTAAAACATGACATATAACATTTTCTTAAGATTTATTTTCTTAAGTTGTCCAACTGCTGAACCATCACAGTTTATATAAAGCTATATTTTACCATTTTACCACATATTATATCAAGTTATTAAATGAAAACCTAGTTCTTCATTATTTCCCATATTTTTCCTCAGCTGCAAATACTCCTTACGTCCCTCTGTTATCATGGAAGAAAGCACAGGACTCTGTGCCATGGAATATCATTCTGCTGCTTGGAGGTGGCTTTGCTATGGCCAAAGCTTGTGAGGTAAAGATGCTGTTCATGAACCTGCATGTCTAACGGCATCAGGGTCGTTGAGTGTGCATGTACTCTCATGTTTCTTAAAGTCCCCCTGATGTTTTTCTTAATGTTAAGTCACTTGGATGTTTGAGCTTCACTGTGCAGAATGATGCATCTGCAGATTGACACTAAGTGCATGTTTTCAAGATGATTTTGTGACATTACAAATAGTTGGGAGCCAATTGTGGCCCAATGTGCAGGTATTCTGGACTTTCAGTGAAGTAGGCAACTTTTAAATGAGTATATTCATAGACTGTTGTTGGCTAAAACAACGTCAGACACAAATTAGTCTTTAAAGCAGAGTATTTACATGCTTTAAACTTGTTTAGATCGGATTTTTAAAGTTTAGCTTGCAGGTTCATAACTTTGAATTGGTCATAGATGTAAAACCTTACATGTGATAAGTCGGTGTAATAAAACATGTCTTCCCTCTCTCCTGTTTGTTCAGTGCTGCTCTGCTCAGTGTGATTCTGCCCTCCACTTTGCTTTATTATGTTGTGATTTGATCTCTGACCCATAACCTCCATCTTGTGGCATTTGGCAGGAATCTGGACTCGCCACCTGGATCGGAGGCCACCTCCAGCCTTTGGCCGAAGTCCCTCCTCCTGCAGCTGTGATGTTGATCACAGCTTTCCTGGCCAGTTTCACTGAATTTGCCAGCAACACTGCCACGATTATCATATTTTTACCTGTCATTGCTGAACTGGTAAGACTGGTGCTCAAGTTAAAGATATGTAGAGGGTTAGACTTTATTTATACCTTAAACTGTGACGATTATTTTTATGCTGAATGGATGAATTTTTGGGTATTTATTTATTTGTGTTTAAATGTGGATATTATAAATTACAGATTGTTAAAATGCATCTTAGAATTCCCCACAGTAATATAAATATAACTGTAATGAACTAATGAAGCTGCTGATAAAGATGAGGGTCCAAGTACACCCAAAAAAAAACCGACCCTCATAAGACGAAGCAGTGGAAACTCGTGAACTGGACAGGGAACAGTGTTTGTCACTGACCTACAACCTAATGTTACTCAAAGGCTTAGTGAGCTTGTTAAACTCTTGCAATAGATGCTGCCACGTTTGCAGCTTGTTGGACATTAACTGTTCTGGTCAGTAATCATTATCTGGAGTTTTGCACTTTGCAATGGCGCATATATACGGCAAAGTACTCACGCAGAGAATCGTTTACAGGGTGTATAGGAGGTTTGGTGACTTAGCTCCAACCACCCATGATTTTCAGGTTCATGTCACCAAAATTATTAAACAACATATTTTTGACAGTTATGGAGTCATATCTAAAATTAATTTCTAAATTTTCTAAATGTAATTTTCCTCTTCTTCAGTCTTGAGCACTGTTCAAGAAATAAAAGCTCCTCCATTGTTTTGGGGTAAAGGAAGAAACCAAAACCAGGCCAAATTATACCAAAACTGTCTGCATGGATACACTTACTGATTCATCTGTTTGTCCAGACTTAGGTCCAGACTGAAATATCCATACAACACTCTGGTGGATTATCTTGAGACATTCATGGTCTCCAGAGCATAGTCTAATGACCTCAGTGATTATCTCACTTCTTATGTAGCACCACAATGAGGCTGACATCTGTGCTTTTAAATGAAATATCTCAACAACTCATGAATAAATTGCCATACATTTTGGTATAGACATTCATTTCACCTTCAGGATGAGCTGTAATAACTTGGGTGATCCCTTTCCATCTAGTGCCATCATCAAGTTCACCCCCCCCCCCAAAAAAAAAAAAAAAATTACTTTGAGTTGTGACCAAATTACCTGAAAAACTGTATGACTTTCTCATCAGCCTCAGCAAAGGGTAGCCATACACCATTTTAGCATTTAGCATTTAGCATTTCTCTCAGGATCAATGAAGTACTATCTTAGCTTAGCTTAGCTTAGACCTATAATATTGTTGGACTCACAATGGACGGTTTTAAAAGGAAAAGCTCAAAATGTATCTTTATTTTTATATCATGATTTTTTATTATTTGTCAAAACTTGGCATCTACATTACCCACAATGTATGTTGACCTCAGACAGTTCAGTCTGAGATATGGGTGTGTTGTACTAGTCGAGGCTAATGTAGCCTCCAGCAAACGTGAGGAGCAGGTTACAGAGGTCTGGTAACGCCCAGATTCTTCTTCTTTTCAAACTTGTATCTTCAGCTCCAACTGAAGCTTTATTAGTTTTAGTTTATCAGATTTCATGAAACTTCTTCTGGAAACACTTAAGGCTTTACGCAACTTTTTCACAAATACAGTAGCGCTCCCCAACACTTGTAAACTGCTGTGATTTCTAAAGTCACCATTTTTCTTTGTGTTTTGTGCTAATAAACTGAGATGGTGAATCTACTAATGTCAGCATTGTGACTGTGAACATGTTAGCATGTTGGTGTTAGCATTGAGCTCAAAGCACCACTGTGCTCAAGTATAGCCTCACAGAACTGCTAACATGGCTGCAGACCCTCTAAGATCAACATTTCCCCTGCAGCTGGGCCCATCATATTTGGTATTTTTGGAGACCTTTAGGCCTTGACTAGAAAGTAAAGTTATGTCCATATAGAGTAACTGACATTTGTAGTAATGGTCCCAACAAAACATCTGTGGTTTTAGAGTCTATTATCAGTACCTCTTTGGGATATTTAGCTTCTACTCTGACATGTGTTGTGTTTTTTGTTTCTGTAGGCTATTCATATCTCAGTGAACCCTCTGTACTTCATGATACCTGCAACAGTAGGATGTTCATTCGCCTTCATGCTGCCAGTGTCTACACCACCCAACTCCATCGCCTTTGCGTCTGGGCATCTCATGGTCAAAGACATGGTAAGATCCCTGCATCACTAAAAACATATTATGCGGGGTTGAGCATAGCTCAGCGGGTAGCGCACCCGCCCCATGTCTTGAGGCTACAGTCCTCGTTGCAGGCGACCCCGGTTCGAATCCCGAGCCGAGCGGTCTTATCCTGCGTGTCATTCCCCCTCTCTCTGCCTGTTTCCTGTCTCTCTCCACTGTCCTGTACATTAAAGGCAAAAACGCCCGAAAAAATATACTTTAAAAAAAAAAAAAAAAAAAACATATTATGCATGAATTACAGTTCATCACCTATGTTCAAGTTTTCTATCCCTGTCCCCTCAGGTGAAGACGGGCTGTGTCATGAATGTCCTGGGTGTCCTGTCAGTCTCTCTGGCAATGAACACGTGGGGCGTCGCCATGTTTGGCTTGAACACATATCCAGATTGGGCTATGCCCCTCAACAAGACGGGAATACTTACTGATGTACACCTTTCATCTGTTCATGCCCTCAATGCTACTCTCTGATTACTCACCCCATGTCAGAATAAGCACAGAAGAAGTTTCAGGAGATTTTTAAAAAAAAAAGATGTAACGCTAAACAGGGACAAAAGTCTGTCTGTAAACATCTACTCTGTGCCACTAAAGTGTCTGAGTGCTCTGGGAGCTTCAGCTGTTACCTGATTAATGATTAATTTAAGTGTCTTTTTTAGGCTGTCATGTGTCAATATTTCATGCTGTGAACTGTTAGTTTTGCCGCCCTCCAAGTCGTAAGTTACAATTTGCATTTTGTTACTCTCCACCTACTCGAAACTGGCCGGGTGTGAGACACTTAAACTCAACAACAAAAACAGCAGCTGCAACAGCTTCAGCTCTGCAGAGTAAAAAAAAGAGAAAAGAACAACATATTTAGAAAGTGCTGTCAGCCTGCAGCCTGCTGTTTGTGTTAATGTTACTAGGCTGACCTCTGCTGGAAGAATGAAAGAGACCTTGGTGAATGAGCCTTTTTAAAAACATATTTTTGGTTAGAATCACTAAGAGATCATGTTACTTGTTTATGTTTATTGGCCGAAGCCATGGCACATGAACAATATTTTAAATCATTTCTATATTAGAGTATGAATCCTGACTAATGAATGTGTAAATTTTGTTACAAAGTGATTTTCATTCGTATAGCTGCTGTTAAACCTGAAATAAATTGTTCAAGTTTGTACTATGATAATTTAGCTGCATGTAGTTTCTGTGTTTGCTTCTAATGAGAGTTCGTAGCTAGTTCATTTTAAGAGAATGATTTATGTATCAGAATCTTTAAAACAGCTAAATCATGTTTATGTTTTTAATAGAAACAACCAAATGTAACTCTCAGTCCTCAGGTTAGCTGCTGCAGCTTTAACACACATTTTAGCACATTTTGCCTCCTGCACACACAAAGAGGAAACAGGCTGTAAAGTCCTTACAGTGTTTGTTTGGTGTTGTAAACTGTCAGAAGTCACAAAGCCGACAACAATGGTTAACTTGTGCAAGGCTTCAGTGGTTACTCAGTGTTAGCAGGGTCAGTACAAATGGTCATGTAGTGTTTGAATGCCAAACTTTAAAAATGAGGACAAAACCAAAACCCACAGACCAGGACAGGATGTACTCAGCTGTGTGCTCAGCAACACTAGCAACCTTTGAAAACTGCAATATGAACCAAAGCTGATTTATATTTTTGCTGTTTTGAGAATCTAGACAGATTAAAATATTTTGTATATAGATATTTAGCATATACATTTTTTTGTATTTATCAGAATTGAAACTATTAATTTTATCTCTGGTGACACACAATACGTGTTTGTTCTAAACAGTACGAGTACACATGATACAGTGTGTGTTGTGTTGAAATGTTTAATGTCCTGTGAGGCTCTAACGTTGATTTATATTTGTTTTATTCATTTCTATCCTGATACAACAACAACAACAACAACAAATCTCCTTTTTTCAGCTTGTAATTGTTGGAAAATGTGCAGCATACATTTTTATATTCTAGTGATGAAATATAGACCAGAAACTGTTCAGTAATGAGGTTAAATTCAGCCAAAATTCAGTAATGTGTGAAGGCGTTCCTTCATTTTCATGCTGTACAATTAAATAAAATAAGTGTAATCCCACTGGCACCTACAGTTTCTTTGCTGACTGAAACAAAGACCACAAATTACATCACATCCCCAAAACTGCACTCGGGCTCCCGTGCCCCATGTCACATTATGAATGTGTGACTGACTGACTGTGTCATGCCTCCACATATGATTTTGTGTCATGTATGAGAAAAGTGTCTTTCCCTCGAGGGAGTTCGTAAGTGAGCCATAAACACCAACATGACAGTGACTGTTTAAGGAAGTTCCTCTTTTAATCTGCACAGTCCTCACGTCACTTCCCAAACCTGTTTCCCTCAAGATCATAATCCTCATAAGAGAATGAAGTTCATCACTGAGAATATTATTACTCCTCTCAGGTAAGAATAGTAATTATCTTTAGTTTTCTGTATTTTTGATTGAACCTAAATGGCCTAATTAGTTTCTCAAGGATGTTACAAAATTTAAATGGTTTATCTACCTTCATCATTAGTCCTATGACTATATAAGTTTATCAGTATTATTACTTGTTAATTTATCCAGAATGGGCCTAAATCATATTTTAAAAAGCAGTGTTAGTCTGTAAAATTACACTTGACAGTCCAGAGCAGAAAATTGTCAATTGACATGTTAAGTTAATATCTGTTGAACTTTATTATTGTGGCTTACAGCAGTCAGATATCTTGGAGAATGTATCTTATCCTATCCTATGTTGAGTTTTTCATTTTCATTTTGAAAGGTTAAAGGGATTGTTTGGCATTTAATGAAATACATTTATTCACTTTCCTGATAAGAGCATGTTAAGAAAAACAACCCTTTGTGGTTTCATGGGGACTTGCATACTGCAAAGGTTTCTTGTACTGAGAAATAGCACAGAAGTGGTGGGCGGAAAACTGTCATCAAGATATAGTTACAACACACATCTGGTCCTAAAACCCCCCAATTATTGTTGTTACATTTTGGTTTCTGTTGGAATTAAACACACACATACAATGTTTTAATGAATGAGATTTAGAGAAGGTGTAGTAGAGTGTAGTTGTTAATGCTACAAGTTAATCACCTCCTCTCTATCTTCACATTTAAAGTGGCTATAACTAATTTAAAAAATTATAACTGCATTAAATAACAATGTATAATGTAAGAGAATTATTAGAGACTCTGCAGGTCCTCTCAGCTTTATTCAGCACAATGTTTAGTTGTCTGGCTGCAAATGTACTGTTTTGGATCATTTTCTCTGCCCCTCGTGTTGTTTTCGGCCCAGCAGGCATCTATTTTAAGATAAAAGCTGTAAAAATCCACTGTACACTACCAGCTCAGCACCACACTGCAAACAGACAAGACTAGCTGGGGAACATTTAGCAGCTAAAGAGCCATATATCTCCCTCAGTCCAAAAACAGATCTATAAAGTGAATATCAGGCTGACATTCACCAGCTGGACAGAAGGGGATACTTTGGGAAATATGCTTAATATTTCTTGATCAATGTCACACACACTCTGTTTGTTGTTAAATATTAGCCTGAAGCAGGACATGATTAGCTTAGCTAAACATGAAGACTGGAAGCAGGAGGAACCAGCTAGCCTGCTCTGACCGAGTTAGCAAAATCTGCCTACAAGCACCTGTAAAGCTCACTGATTAATGGACAGACGTGTTTTGTTATGTGCTGAAATATTTCTTCGCAAAGAGTAGTGACCTCCTGGAGTCTGGTTGAGTGTCAGAGTACATGTTAGGTCCCAGGAACACTGCTAAACGTGAAACCAAATTGGCATAGTGGCCAAACTGTGTAATTACAACTTCTGGATTTTTCATATGGTGCACACTGGCCCAAAAAATTATTTCTCATGGACACAATCATCAGAAAAAGAGCTGCTGTAAAACGGTGAATAGTGTCACCAACTGCACTGGCTAACGGTACCGTCACGCATAAAATACAAAATCCTGCTTCTCACCTTCAAAGCCCTCTATAACCTGGCTCCAGCATATCTCTGTGAACTCCTGTCACCCTACTCTCCCCCTCGGTCCCTCAGATCCTCCACCTCCAACCTCTTCAAAGTCCCACGCACGAGGGAACTCTTTCCCACAATCTCTCCGTGATTTCCCCTCCGTCTCCATTTTCAAGTCCCAGTTAAAAACCTTTCACTTCAATGAACACTTCTCTTCTTCTTCTTCTGCTCAGTCTTGATTTTTGTTTGTTTGTTTGTTTGTTTATTTGTTTTAGCATCCTTGGGTTTGTGAAAGGCTATATAAATCACACCTATTAAGTTACATGTAAACCCCATCAAATGACTTGCTTTATTAGCAGAATTTGGGCCGTATGGTACAATAACAGTTGGATCATATAGAAGAAGCCTGTATCCCAGAGGTTTTTAAATAAGTGACATAAATGAACAGATATGAGAGATATTATAGGCGAGATTGTAGGGAAGTAACAGAAACAAAGAGTTTCAGATGAGTACTGAGTTCAGTCAGAGGCTGAACTGAGCACAAAGGGAGCTTGTCTGGTCCCACAGCCCTATGTTCGCCCAGTTTAATAATAAAGAATTTCACCTATCTTTCAAGCATTTTCATAAATGAAAAACAACAACATGTTATATGCATTAGGGAATGGCCATAGCTGTCCTGTGGGAATGGAGGCCTGAGGAAACATAGGGTCTAATTTTAATGGGAGGAAAATTAGAAATGGGGGAACATAGGGCTGACCCCAACACAAACACATAGATGCAGTCTGTTTCTTTGTTCAAAGTTGGTTAACAAACTAGTAAACAAACTCGAGTTAATGATGCAAGATGCAAATTTGTTGTGTTGGTTAGCAGATTTTGTTTACCCCTGCTCAGCCTTAAACCGAAACTAAGCAAACTGTCTGATTACAGTGGCTTCATCACACAGACATAAGACTGGTATTGATCCTCTCAAGAAAGTGAATATATGCCAATCTATTTTTTCAACTTTGTTCACATTGTATTTTTTCTCCTCAGGAACAGGGCAGGACTACACAGACAGGTACTAAAATCCATCCTGTCTTATCTCTGGGATGTTTACTCTGCACCTTCACCTGCCGGCAGAGACATCCTGACTCTGCTGTCTCTCTGTTTCACGCTCGCCATCGTTACTGGCGGCATGCTTCACCACTGGCTGTTCAAGACTCTGAGATACGACCATGAGGCATCTGTCCAGACCGCCTGCATCTACAGTGTGGCCAATTTCCTGGTCTCGTTCCTGTGTCACCCTCTGCGCTGTGTGCTGACCATGATTCTGCCCACTGTCTGCACCAAACAGGGCCGTAAACTAATCATCTCAGCCTCTGTCATGATTTTACTGTTGAACGTCATCCCTAATATTACCCTGAACGTCGGCGTGGTTGTGCGGATCCTGAAGTGCACCGCTGAGGGTTTTACAAAGACTTTATTAAACTCATCTCAACCTTTGAATCATGCAAAACGAGATCTTGTTGAAGAAACCATCAAAGTGAAGAAGGAAGACTTGAGCATTGTCACTACATTAAGGAAGTTAGATCATTACACTCATGTTGATGTGTCAGAAGTCAAAAGCAGATTTAGTAAGTTGCTTGGGCAGATTGAAGTCAACTTCTCATATGCCAGAAACCTGCTGAAAGAATACAAACTGCTGTCAAACCGGATTCTCGCTGCCATTTTTGTTGCCTTATTAATCTTCGAGTCTGCACGCTACTTGAAATCATATCTGGCATCAGTTCAATTTGATAATCGCAACGTCACCAAAGAGCTCCTGCAAAAAACAACTCGTGCTGGCAACAAAGGCCGAGCTAAAAATATAATTTGTCCCACAGGCTGTAAAATAACTAGTCAGGAATGCACCTTCTGTTTCATAGACCTGGTGGTTGTGACATTATACTTCGTTGCAATAACTTTAATAGTAGCTTTGGATCATGTTGTGTATCATATAGTTGAGATGATCGTGCCGTGGCTTCGAGACTTTCCGCCTACGTCTGCCAGCATCAATGTCAGTTATAAGGTAAGACAGCACACCATTGTACCTGCAGTATTTACTATCTGACTGTGAGGGTTTTAATGTGTTTGTTTTTTTAATCTCCTGATAGGTTCAGTGGTTTCCGCCTGCCTTTTGTATTATCCCACAATCCTGCGTCACACATGAGCTGACAAACTTCCAGAAGCAGTACAGGTGGACTTTCAGCCCCGAGCCTTCGCTGTGTGATGTGACAACTTCAGCTCCAAACCTGGGTGTGACACTCCTACTGGGATGTCTGTGGCTGATGAGCTACTCTCTGGTGTTTCTTGAAGTGTATGCCAGACGGCTACGCAGAAAAATCTCTGCATCCTTTTTCAAAGAGCAGGAGGAGAGGAGAACGGCTTACTTGATGAGGAAAATACAAGCAAAGCAGAATAGAAAGGAGCACAAAGGGACTTTGCCTGTTGAGGTTGCCTGTCGGTGAACTTCACTGTACAGTTCAGCTTGTCTGATTTTTCGGGTCACGTTTTTATGAATCCTAATAACTTTGAGGAGCCTATGACTTTTCTGATAGTACCATGAGGACTGAAATATCTCAACAACTTGATTAGATGGTGATCTATTCTTAGATGGTGTATAGGATGAATCCTGTTGAGTTTGGGGATCCCTTGACTTTTTCTCTAGCGCCACCATGATGCTCATATTTGTGGTTGAATGTCTTGACTATTATTGGATGGCTTGTCATTAAATTTGGTTCAGACATTCATGCTCCTCTCTCAGCACCCTTAGCTTTCCACGCAGCACCATCATCGGGATAAAAGTATTAAAAACCTTGATTTATGACTAAATACCCGCAAAACTAATGACATTACCATTAGCCTCAGATGTACTTTGTGTTTAGTAATAATTAGCAAATTATACAGTAATAGTACAGTAAATCATAAATTATCATTTTCATGGTGAGCATGTTAGTCTGTTTATAAGGAACCTATAGACAGCATAGTTTGGCATTTTTTGACAGCTGACAGCAGAGAGAGATGCAAAAAAGGAAGCAAGAGAGAGAGGTATGACTTGCAACTATTATAAAACACCCTCTTTAATTATCTGAATGACGGATTAGAGACTTCCTTACATGTTGAAATGGAACAAGAGCAGTAGGCTTTTTCTTCTTTTTGCCTTTTATTTTTAGAGGTGTAAGAAAGCCACTCAGGATGACAACAGGAACTCAAAGGAGTTAGACCTTGTCTAAGGAAGTGAATAAAAACATAAAAACAACATAATTCCTCAAAATCAAGTCAAATAATTTCCATTAAAATAAATTTCACCCTTACAGAGCTGCTAACACACATTTTTGTCTTGTGTAATCAACAAATCAGTTTTTTCTTTTAGCTTGATGTCTCATGTGGGCTTTTCTGTTGAGTTTCAATTTTAAGAAATAATAAACTGAAGTCAAAGCATCCTGTTTTGAAAGTTACAGTCACACCTTTTCTATGTAAGCGTACCGATACTCAACATCCTCCTCCAAGTCTCTCACGCTCACAAATGTTGTGGTTTTTAGAGATGTATCACCACACCTGCTCACATTGTTTGTCAGACCCTCACTTGCCCCCCCGCCCCCAAAAATTAGGTCAAGTCATTTTTCTGTGTTTTTCTGTCCTGTGTGTGGTTTTGTTTTTTCCTCCTGTTATCTCTCATTTTGTTTTTTGTTGGCTTTTTTTTACCCCTCAGCTCCACTAGGTGCCACTATGGCGCCTTGGAGAGTTAAGGAATGAATAAACATTTTTTAAAATACTATAATGGCCTACATAACTTTAATAGATTAAATGCTTCTGTTTTATGCACACATCAAATATTTCACCAGCCTATTTTAATCAGTGCGCCCTCACAAAAAAAAAAAAAGAGTCGCTTCCTTTCTCTGAAAAGGTTCTTTGCATTTTCATCAGTGAGCTCCTGCTTAAAATTCCCATGAGGCTTCAGGAGTTTATTTTAAGACCTCTTCCCAGAATAATAATAGAATACTTCTCTATCATCTATTTTTGATTCTGACTTTTTGTCCACTTCATGGCTGTCTCAAAACTCAAAACTCAGCAGCCTTAGTGACGACGACACACTGTTGTTTGGTCCAGAAGTGATAAATTATTCATACATTTTCTGTTACTATTAATTCTCACATCATTGAGTTTGCATACTGTGTGTGTGACAGCTCTGTAACTGACTTGGTGAAAATACACTGAACTGCATGACTGATTGTTTTGAAAGATAAAAAAATAAAAATGAAAACTTAAGATTATAGTCCTCTAAGTTTCTGCATAGAAATTAGGTTTGTTTTCCATACAGCTGCAGCTTTTTGACCAAACTTCTGTTGATAGAGGCATTAGGAAATAAAACAAGATCACGATAATGGTTCAGACACTTCTAAGCATGCAGCAATTCAATCAGACAATTACTTGAAGACAAACTGTTGTGCTACGAAGCTTATCCGTTCATTAGAGGACACCTCAGTGGACTGAATGTTACGTGACTGAAAGCTATTCATCTATAAAAATGCGAGCATCTGTCGTGCATTAGCATTCAGTCCTATCCACAGATAGAGTACAAAACTGCTTTCTAAACCCTAAATGATTCATTAGAGGTTGTTTTCTCTTAGTTTTGAGAAACAGATTTTGCGGATGATCAGTTTGGCTGGAAGCCTAAACGGAGACACAGGACTTTAACAGCATCAAAATCTAAAACACAGTCAGAGTGCCACGAGCTGTGAAAGCTTTCCTCAACGTGCCTCACAGGAATAGCAAGGATTTTAGTCTTATCATGTATTCTTCTTCTTCCCTCAGGAGACCGAAAAAATTCTATTTCGACCCTTCGATCTGTGCAAAAGCAAAGAATCCAAAGCTGATAATTTGCCCTTTCCCACAAGATGAAGCATTAACCAAATTATGGTGGCAAAAAAAAAAAAGTTTGCCTCATAATTAGTGCCATTTCAATTCAGTGGCCAATCACTGTGTTGAATTGCAGGCAACCGCCTCTGCTCTTTCAATAATTGCAGGGTTTATGGTTATAGCCATGGCCACAGTGCTTGACATGAAAGTGTGAGCTTGGACTGGGGAGGTGGAATTGATTTTTAAGTTGGTGGCTGCACATAGGCGGTGTGTAGCATTGTGGATATAATGGTGTGTGATGTGAGAGGGAGGGATGCACTGGGAAAATAAGGAGAGAGAGCGGGGGAGAGAGACAGATGTGGACGACTACAGCAGCACTGGAGGAGGACCAAGCAGTCATCTGTGTTTCTTGGTTGATTGCACCTGAGCACTGCTACAATGTCAGAGTGAGCGCTGCTTTTGCAAATGATGGTAAGATGCCTGTTTTCTTCTCGTGAAAATATGTATTTAGTCTCTCACACTTTTATTTTATGACTTATATCAACTGTAAGCTGTAAACTAAGGGAGTTTAAGGGAGGTCAGAAAAGGGGAAGGGTCATTTTTCTCTTTGTTGAAGGGAAGATAGTTTGATCATTATCGGGAGACCAGGGGACTGAACATATTTCAGCCTGTCCTTCCAAGATAAAAATAAATAAATAAATTCAGATGAGGGCTTCGGTGTGTGCAGTGGGTCATTAAGATGTACTTTTCCACAGAGGACAACAACCCTGTCACTATTTCAGGGCTTAATTTTTCCCAACCACACCACTAACATGCCCAATATGTCAGCCAAGAGAGACACTATATGTGGATATTGGTGATTACATTTAATCTCTCATAGCACTTCCCTTTAGTTTTCATCATTACACAGAGTTTAAAAAAAGGTCATCCATGATATAAAGCTGGCTTATTTTATAATTCAAGTTGAGCCTTTTTTATTTAGTATCTCTTTATTATAAAATATAGAATTTGTTTTAATATACCTCTGTTTCTGCTGTCAGAGCTCTGACGCTCGCGAACAACATGCCTGAGGAGATCAGGCTTGCGGAGTCTCTTTTAAATGTCTCCTTAAAGCATATTTTATTATTCAGCAGGTTTTAGCTGATGTCTGCATGTCTGTATTTTTTTTCCTGTTGGCGTGTACCTGTCTTATTCTTACCAGATTTCATTTTTAAGTTTTTTCATGCTTCAGAGATGTTTTACTGTTAAAGCACTTTGTACTCTTGCAAAGCTGCTTTACAGAAGTTATTATAACCCTTCCACTTCTAGTGTGCAATTAGTCATCTCAGATTCTCTATGCTTAGCCTCTTTAAGTTATTAATAGTGAAACAAGTTGCACAAACTCAGTGTCACTGTAAAACTGAAAGTGAGGGGGAAGGTGTTGCAACTTTTGTGAGTCAGTGTGGGTGATGCTTTTCAAAAGGAGAAATATAAGATTCAGAAACTCTCCACACCCCAATTATTTTCATACACTACCTAATATGGTTTCCCTTCATTTCTGTTTAGGATTCTTGTTTGTGTCCCTGAAGATCAACTGAATTGTGGCCACTGGACTTCAGCACAATGGACAACAACACGACCATCTTTCAGGATGTCACTCAGGTGTTAAATCTGACACAGATGCCTCTGAAGCCTCTTGAAGAACAGTTCATTACGATATTTTTGACAATGCTCATCTGTGGAGTTGGGATTGCTGGGAATATCATGGTGGTGTTGGTTGTCCTGCGCACTAAACACATGGTGACCCCAACTAACTGCTACCTCGTAAGCCTAGCGGTCGCAGACCTCATTGTGCTCCTGGCTGCGGGGCTTCCTAATATCTCTGACGTTGTGGCCTTCTGGATATACGGCTACACAGGCTGCTTGTGTATAACTTACCTTCAGTACCTGGGCATCAATGTGTCGTCCTGCTCCATCACAGCATTCACCATCGAACGATACATTGCTATTTGTCACTCCATAAAGGCACAGTTCATCTGCACTGTTTCCCGCGCCAAGAGGATCATAGCTGGAGTCTGGATCTTCACTTCACTCTACTGCATCATGTGGTTCTTTTTAGTGGACACAGATGAGACCGTCTACACCAACGGAGTGGTGGTTACCTGTGGCTACCGTGTCTCCAGGAGCCTCTACATGCCAATCTACTTCCTGGACTTCACGTTGTTCTATGTGATCCCGCTCGTTGTGGCAACTGTGCTGTACGGACTCATCGCCAGAATTTTGTTCATGAGCCCGCTGCCCTCGCATCTCAACGACAGAGATGGAGGAGGGTCGGTTCACCAAGGTCACTCCAACAGCACTAACAAGGCCAACAAGAGTGCAGTCTCTGCAAGGAAGCAGGTACGATACAGGAAACAAGCTCATAAATATTGAACATGAATGTTCACTCAAGTTCATAATTTTTATGCATATGGAAAAGATGGTCAGTTGGTCCACAAGTTTGGTCCAGAGAGTGAAAAATCTCAACAACTATTTGATGGATTGACATTTGTAAACATTCACGGTGCTCAGAGGATGGATCCTACTGATTTTGGTGATCCACTGACTTTTCCTCCAGAGCCATGAGGTTGACATTTATGATTTTGAGTGAAATGTCTCAACATGCCATGAAATTTGGTTCTTATGTTCATGCTCCCTTCATTATGAACTGTAATAACTCTGGTGATCCTTCCACTTTTCCATGTGGCGCTAACAACAAATCAAGTTATTAGTCCAAAACGTTGGTTTATGACCAAAACTAACATTACCATTGGGAGTTTAGGACTAATTAGGAAATTAAAAACATGCTAACACACTAAACTAAAGCTACAACGATAAGTCGATTGACATAATACGTTTTTGCAACTATTATTGGTAAATATTGTAACCAAATAACCGTCAGTTAAATATTCAGTGGTTACAGCTTCTACATTCAGAATTTGGAAATTTGTGAGTTCACAGGACATTTGAAGATCTCACTTTGAGTTTTAAGAAATTATAAGGAGCAATATTTGATAAAGTAATTGGCAGATTAATTGATAATTGAAATAATCTTTAGTCATAGCTCTAAACACACTAAACTAAGATTGTGATACCAAACCTGCTAAACATCAGCATGTTAGCACTGTCAATGTGATCGTGTTAGCATGCTGACATTAGTATTTAGCTCAAAGTATCACCGTTTCTAAGTATAGATTCGTACAGTAGCTAGCATGGCTGTGAACTTAGCCTTGTTCTTACAACGTCTATAACACTGAGAATGAGTCATGGCATGCAGCGTGCGTGTTAAGCTAACGTTAATTGTACCCTTTCTCGTTATTGGCACATAATTACAACCTGTTCCTTGTTCCCTTGTGTCTCTATTTCTCAACTACAGATAACTAAGATGCTGGCTGTAGTGGTCATCCTCTTCGCCTTGCTGTGGATGCCTTACCGAACACTGGTGGTGGTCAACTCCGTCATCGACCCGCCTTACCACAACACGTGGTTCCTGCTCTTCTGCCGCATGTGCATTTACACCAACAGTGCCATCAACCCCATTATTTACAACCTCATGTCTCAGAAGTTTCGTGTCGCATTCAAAAAGCTCTGCAAGTGCAGCTGCCGACAAAAGGAGAAGGCGGCCGAGTACAACGTGCCGATGTATTACAGCGTGACGAAGGATTCGTCCCATGAGAGCAACGAGCTAGTCACGGAGCACGAGGAAGTGAGCAGCCACAACAACAAGAGGATACATTTGACGGATGACGATACGAGCACGTTCAGCATTTCTTAATAAGGAGTTTTGTTTAGGAAAGACTGTATATGTGTGATAAATTATCTATAAAAGTCCACAAGACTGATGTTAGTGAGTTATTTATGAAAGCTGAGATCTGTAGATATTATCACTGTTTGCTGTGACGCAGGTTTCGTTTGTGGTGTAGTAGCTGTCGTACTTTTGCATCAGTATTGTAACTGTGTTGTAAATACTGGTTTTAGTGTACTTCAAACTGCTAGTGGGACATTATAGTGAGATTTTAATGTACATCATCATTACTGAAGAATGAGTAAGTTCTTTAAAATGCTTTTGGGAATATTTAAATCACCATTTTAGTGCTCATAATCAAAAAAGAAGAAGACTAAAAGATGGACCTTTTATTATATATTATACCTGTTACTGATGCTTTGAGTATATATTTTGAATTTAGATGTTGTTCAGGTCCTACCCTAACTAGTTTTCTGCAGGGTCATAATGAGCTCAGTGCAACAATGATATAATGAAACTATCAGCATAACGTATCTCTCTGTGTCTCTTGAGAACAAATCCACTTGTGCTTTTCAGATTTTCAGGCTGCGGTTGTGCACATGTAACTGGAGAGTGGTGTACTCAGATAAACCACAATATTCAACAGCACCAACACAAATAAACCTTGCTTTCTTTAACACTTGATTAAACCATTATACAAATTCAGTGAGAAAACATTAACAGGACAAACAACAAAAACAGAAAACAGGGGAATAAAAAGGAGTGTAAGTTTAACATGCAGAACAAACCCATCATATTGTGTAGATTGGAGCCCAGTTTTAACTGTGCTGGCTTATATTTTGTAACCAGAGCCATTTAATGCATCACATCATGTAACTGTAGCAAACTGTGGCTCATATACAGTCTCATTGCTGAACGTTCACAACTCATTTTGGAAATATTGTTTGTGTATATTCTTGTTTTATGACTGCAGAGAATGGAGGAAGCAGCTTGGCTATAGTGCAACAATGGTGACAGATTAATTACAGTGTTTATAATTGAAATTTACAACTTTCTATTTCCTCCTCTTTTTTTATGCATCATGTGAGTAAATTGCATTTGGCGAAATCTGCATCGACTGCAGCTTGAGTTTGGGACTATTTACCCTGTTATCATGGTTACTAGTTTACAGATTTTGGTGATATTACAGCTCCACCTCATCTCAACCTGACTAGAGGTCTAATTAAACAGAATAATGAAAAACCACAGGAGCTTCAATATTAAACATTTCACTTAGTTTGTCTTTGTAACACCAATTACGTCCTCTTACACTCTGCATTTATTTTCTTACAAACAAAAAAGCAGCACAGAAACAATCCACCAACGTTATTTCTGCCCCCAGAGCTGTTCTGCCTCTGCCAAAGTCTGCAAATCAGTTTCATTTCAAAACATCTGTCACGGCAGAGAATGAAAATAAAGTTGTCATTTTTAGCCACTGGAGATGTGCAACTCATCTGACAGCAAGCCCATAATGGAAAAAAATGTTGTGATGCTAATTGTTGTCAACAAGTTTTCAGCCTCTCTCGATCGCCTCGCGCTGTCAGGAACATTTCTGCATGTCTCTGCTCTGAACTCTCTATTTGTCATATACCTCAGTGCCAAATATCTACAGGACACCAATATGAGATCTGTTTATAAATCCCTTTCACCATTTGTTTGATATATTTATCTATTCCTGTATATTGTCAGCAGAGTGGTTGATCTTGTGTAATAACATTTTGTAAACAGGCTTTGTAGTTTCATGTGAGCTGAATTTTACAGACCTAAAAAATGTGAACATACATGGTATTTATTTATGAAAGTTTTATGTGTCGAATTAAAATAAATCTTGACAGTTATTCATCGAATATGATATTTTTTTCTTTAGCTATTTCTAATGTGAAAGAAACTGTAGGCACAACTTAAACATAGTGATCTGCTGTAAATCAACACTGGCTTTTGAGGAAATAACAGATGAATCATTTCAAAGGCACAAATATGATTCTCTTCAATAATTTGGATTTGTGTCAGTGACAAATGAGCAATTCAAAAATGTGTTAAAAATAGGTTTAAAAGCAGTTAAAATGTACATTTTGTATTTTTGTTGTTTTTTATGTCATTTGTCAATTACATTTACACCATTTTTAACCAAAAGTAAGACTGAATGCTCCTGAAAATGTCAAATGGTGTAACCACAAAAGAATGATAAATATTAAATATTTTATCCACCTACAGTGAATTTAAGTGTACTTATATAAATAATAACTTTACATTTAATAAATAAATGGTTACTGATTTACATCACATTACACCTTTTTTCCAGTGGTATCCTTGTCACAACTCTAAACTATAAGATAACATACTCAAGACTACACTTTAGCATATAACAGTTGGAATAACAATAATTAGATCAACACACGACACTGAGGGAAATGTAAAGGACATGTATAGGAGCTAATCCACCTTCACCATCACTTCACACTGAGCACCTGTAGAGTGAGTTTACTGTCAATGATGAATGGAAAAATGTTCTTTGCCACATTGAAAACAAAGCAATTAAGTCCTTATGGACATCGTGCAGGCTGTATCAGACATGAAAACGGGTCATGGGTGAAAAAGGTGAGAAGGATACGACCCCTCTAGGGAGGTTAGGGCTTGAAATCATCAATCTGATGCATTTTGAGAGGAAATTCAAGCAGAACTACAACCCGACCCCGGATAAGCGACAGAAGACGGACGGACGGAGGACAGTACAGTTTGATGAAAGTGCAAAGATTAAAAGAAACATGTTCAATGTAAATTCAACACCAACACCAACACAACATACAACTAGTTTACTAGTGCACAAGTGTGGATGTAGTAGTTGTTGGAAACTCCTGAACTTGCACAGGATTCACACTGACTGATAAATTCAACACAAGACTCTCAGCACATGCAGTGTATGTGTGTGTGTGTGTGTGTGTGTGTGTGTGTGTGTGTGCGTGTGCGTGTGTGTGTACTATCAAAACAGTCTACACTCAGATATGCAGAAACACTTCAAAGCAAATACCAAACAACCTCTTTTTACAATCTCCACAATATCAAACATCCCAACAACTAATGTTTTCAGAATCATAAAAAACATAATGCACATTAACAACACACACGCACACACACACACACACACTAGAGTAGTTCCCTTATGCAATGACCTTTTTCCTAGCAAACTCCTCCACAGCATCTCTAAAGTCCAGGTCTCTGACAGGTTCAAACTCTGTTGTCAGTAATGATAAAAAAGGACTTCCGGCTCATTTCCCCAAATGAGAACCGGCAACGTGAGGAACATCCTCAAAGCCACATAAACATTAGGGAAGACTAACTGCTGGCCAGACTTCAATGTGGTTTTCAGCATGTTTGAGGGTGACTCGTCTGTTTCAGCCAACATGAAGAACCGGAACTGCAGACACGTAAAACACGCTGTTCCGCCTACGGGACCGACCGGAGGTTTGGGAGGTAGCCACACGTTCTTCTGAATGTTTTAAACAGCAACCCTTAAACATGTATATTCATGCCGTACATTGTTGGAAAGCTTAGATTCTCCTGATTCATCCAAGACCACTCAGGACTTATATGGTTGCTCACAGCCGTAATAGTATTAGCGGTTAGCTCGGTTAGCCACTCAGCTAAAGTAAGCTAACAGCTATAATGCTACATACCTTCAAAGTCTTCCCTTTATCCACAACGATCATCTTATGACTCAGGACTTCCTGTACAGCTCGCCAAATATCCATTCTGCTGAAATATGAAATCTGTTTCCATAAAACCGGAATACTTTCCTCAATAGATCCATGTATTCAGTCCAACACGTAACGTAATACACGCGGAACAAACCATGTCCGGTACGTCATTTCCTGACTCACGCGTGCATCTGTGGGACACGTGACTGTTTCATACGACACCACACACCAGCCAATCAGTGCTTAGGATGAGGCAGCACGTGTCTCCAAAGCCAATGAGGACATGTGACCGACGACAACGTGGGTGACAATAGGTGCGTGTATTAATATATATAATAATATACAGTCTATGGTATTAACAGAGACATTATAATAAGAACCTTAGAAGGACTTTGGTATTAATCGTCTATCTATGGTATTAATGAGGTCTACAAGTGACGGAGGCCTCTGGATATTTTTTCTTTTTCTTCTTTTTCTCTCTTTTCCCAATTCAAGGCTCCCGTATACCTCCAAATCACAATCACTTGCCACTTGACACACCCCCCCCCCCCCCATCGGATCTGCATGATTCACGTAGGTCATCTATTTTGGTTTCAAAACGGCGAATTTCGCCGAAAGGTGAGTGATTTTCATGTCTGCTGTATAGTGCTGATAAATTCCATATGAAGGGTTTTTATGATGGGAGAGACGTCTCAAGGGTCTGAAGGAAAGAATCAATGAAGGCAGAAACACACAGCCAGACCTGCAGCATGGAGGTTACTACAGTCCCTCTCCTCCGAAGGCTGCTTTTTGTATTTTCTGTTCATCTTTTATATGTTTATATGTGGATCAATAGTAGTATTTTTTATTTTGCTGTTACTGATGAACTGATTTCTATGTCATTCCCCTTTAGAAAATCAAGCTATTGAGCAGACAGGCACTACACACAGACATGATTCAAAATAATGCAGGCCACTTTCTGCAGAGACACAGCTTCTTTTAAAATAACAGCTTTGACAAATAGTGGCAGGTTTGCCCACTTCGTCTTGTTGCTTGACAGCATGCTCCGCTTGCTAATGGCTGTCCTAAACTAGGACTTGTCAGATCGAAGATTTCTTCAGCCTCCTGCAGAAAATAACCAGTAAGATGATGTCTGACAGTATTCCTCTTCATTTCACAAAGAACTCAACATTTGATGAACTGTGTGGGCACTGTAATGTGTTCTCATTTTGTGATGTGCTGCCAGTTATGTTTAAATGATCATTTTCTCCCAGTTGTTTTTCCCCAAATATTCACATTTGTCAAAGATGTGGACAGTTAATTAAAATAATACAATAGAAACAGTTAACACAAAACATAATTGTGACTCAGGAGGCAGAGCAGGTTGTTCACTAATCGCATCGATCCCCGGCTCCTCCAGCCTGAAGTGTCCTTGGGTAAGATAGTGAAGCCAGAATTGCTCAGGTTGTCACCTCGCAGTGCAGCTTCGACCATCAGCGTATAAATGTGTGTGTGAATGTTGACATGTTGTAAAGTGCTTTAAGGGGCTGGAAAACTAGAAAAGTGTCAATATACATGCAGTCCATTTAAGTGGTCTGTAGTTTATTATCTGGTGTCAGCACTGTTTTTCAGTATTCTCTATTAATCTCCTAATGCACTACAATAGAACATTTGCCTGCTCATTTGTACTAAATCCTTTATAAAATAATAATTTATGATTGGCAATAAAAAAGATTTTACAAATACTTTACAAATATAAAATTTCAGATATTTAATGTTTCAGAGTTCTTCATTTAAAACTTGAATGCAAGAGAGAAAGGTAGGTAGGAGATAGGTAAAGTTTTGTCCTGGCATCGCTGTAAGGTTGCCAGGCAACCAGTAACGACTCCAGGAAGTCACTGCATCCAGGATCTGGCACGTAACTCTCCATAAGACAACATTGGTTTTACATATGTTGGCTGATGGATTTTGTTTCCTTTAGACAGAGCCAGGCTAGCTGTTTCCCCCTGTTTCCAGTCTTTGTGCTAAGCTAAGTTAGCTAGCTGCTTTATACTCACTTTACATTGCAGTGGTATCAATCTTCTCATCTAACTATCATCAGGAAAGTGAATCGCTGTATTCACCAAACTGTCAAACTCTTCCTTTAAAACTTCTTCGTTTCAAAAAGTTTCAAAGTTTCAAGATCACACTCAAAGTTGATGATGTGTTCACCATGACATTTCAATGTGAGTAAGTTAATAAAGAAAAATACTTATTTGTAATCTTCTTTATTACTAATGGAGTTCTTTCTTTAGGTCCCAGTATTATGTGTGACAGAGCATGCCAGTATGTTCATGCAAATTTCTCTTTCTTCTCCACCAAATTATCAGCTCTTGCAATATCTACTAACTACTGCAATATCAGACTTTATATGATTATATTAAAGCACTGCCAGCACCTGTTTAAATACAAAGAAAAAGTACATCATTCATCATTCATGTTAATTATCATTTAAGTAAACATTTCACCCATTCTAACCTAAACAGTTATGAAAACATACGTGGGACTCGAGATGCCAAAACTTACAATTTGGTAGTATATGAATTTCCAGGAGCAGCTTTTAAGCTCACTCCTGGTGCAGAGCGAACGTACACCAGTCATTCACAACTTTGAGCCGGGACATCACCACTGGGCAAATTCAAGGTGTTAATGATCTAACAGTGCAGCTGCTGCCCAGATGTTGATGATGACAGTTGAGGCAGAAAATGCACAGAACATGCAGGGTCATTCACAGAAGAGCACTTTATTTTCAAGCTTCCTTTCAGACAAAGACTTTTTAAACACAAAATACTGCAAAGTTGAAATTGTCACAGCACAGGAAGTTGTTTAGTTGTTTGTTGTTGTCTCAGGGATTACAGAATCATTAAAGAATCATTAATCCTTGAAAGGTTTTAACATGTGTATCCTTGTATCATTAAGAGATAAATGTTCATCAGCTTTTTCATGTGGTGATATTTATGTTAATTTTCATCTCTGGAGATGTCTTCTATCTTCATTAAAGAGCATAAGATCATTTAGATGTCTTTATCTGAGAAATTAACTCAATGCTGCTGAACATACATTATCACAGATGAATCTCCAAAAGCCACTAAACTACACTGAGTTTTATTTAAAGGACATGAATAAACCATAAGATGACTAACAGCTGGTATGATAGGTACTAATATTAATCCCTTTTGATAATGGAGAACGAGATGAGCCATTCTTGTTCTGTGAGAGTGAATAATTCATCCTCTGCATCTGTCAAAAGCTCTTGTCTTCTTAGTATCAACTGAATTGATCAAAGGGGAGCCGCAGTGTTTCGTGTTGTTTCAGGGAACCCATTACACTGCCCCGAGGAGACACTTTATTATTTCTTGTCCATTAATCCCCCTGAGTTTGAATGAATTTGTCTGTAGAGGCTCCTTCATTGCAACTAACATGTAATTCAGACTTTGTTATGGCATAAAGCAGAGAGGCAGGAGATGGGTTTTAGCATGTATAATACTGTGTTGTAGCACTCTCAAAGGAAAAGTATATAAAAGAAGGTGTTTATCTGTTTCTTATTCATGAGAGTAATTAAACATAATATCTGTTTTGACTGAATATTGCTTTAAAAGTGTAAAATGTTTGAATTAACCTGAACCCACACAATTTTTTTTTTTTTGGGGGGAAAAAAAGGAATTTTTGCCTGATAAGTACTTTAAGAGACTCAGTCAGTGAACATACGAATAAAGAGTTTAGATGTGAAACATAATCCCCACATAAGCAGATATAAATACATTTGAGGTGTTAAGCAATATTTGTCAACACGTCAAACTTCATTATATCTGACATATTTTCTATTATAACAACCGTGTTTCATTCATTATATGTTTATATACCAGCCTCCATTTATGTCTGCTCACAGGAGAAGTTACATTAATAAACACTTATATTAACAACTACAACCAAAAACTAAATCATAATGTACTGCTTATAAATGCTAAACAAGGGGAATGAACAAAATAAAAACTATTATTTTATTTGACAATTTAAATTTTTTTAGTCCCAAAAAAAAAAAAGTGGTTTAAATGTAAGTATTGCTTAAAATACTTTAGTATCATACAATTGTTACTTACTCAAGTTCAAGTTATTTTAGTATCACACGGCTGAGTTGGAGGAATTAACACATCTGTAACAAAACATGACAAACGCACCACTGCAAACATAAAGGAGGTGGGATAAATTAAAGGTGCAGGTCTGAATGTTTGACCCCCACAATTGGGGGATCCAGTGGCTCTGTTATACTGTGGGGGGCATTTTGCTGGCATCGTTCGGATCCTTTATCCTACAATGAAACTTTTCTATCCTGATGGAAGTGTTTTCTTCCAGGATGACAATGCCAACGTCCAAAGGGCATGAGGGGTCGCCGAATGTGTTGATGAGTATGAGGCCTTCACAGTCACCAGATATCAACCCGACTGAACACATATAGGAGATTTTGGACTGATGTGTTAGACAGCACTCTCCACCACCATCATCAATACACCAAATGAAGGAATATATTTTGGAAGAATGGTGTTCATCTCTCTAGTAGAGATCAGAGACTGAAGAATCAATGCTAAGGTGCTAAGGTGCATTGAAGCTGTTCAAACTTTTGTATATTATACAGCTTTGGAGAAGAAGCTCAGGTTAAGGCGTTATAGTCATCTGCCTTTGAGGGGAGGTGCGGAAACAGATGGTGAGAGGGTAATTCCTGATCTTAATAACTATATGGTACATTGTGTGCATATGGAATCTAGTATGGGGAGTTTACAACCTATGTTCTTTGATGCCCTGGTGATAATGTGATAATTCTCTCCATTTGCTTTATTGTGTGCTTAGACGTGTTTCTGTACCAGACATTAATCAATAGTGAAAGGATGATCTGGATATCTTTATAAAACTGGACCTTTACTGCTTTTTGAGATGTCTCAGGAAGTAGAGGAAAGAAGTAGAGAAACATGATGTAGTTAGTTTGTTGTAATTGGGTGATTTTATTTATTGTTTTGCTCTGAAGTTGATGATCATTTCAAAGGCTTATTTTTTCTTTTATTCAGGACTTGGTCATTTTCCCTGCACCAGTTGACTGACTTCTCTACCTCCAGTCTGTAGGTGTCCTCGTTGTCTTTAGAGATCAATGTGTGTCTGTGTATTTAAGAATGATTTAAATCAAACCTCATCAGTTGTAATGTAAATGATATATGCAGTATAATCTATATAATCTAGTATATATCTATAAACTATATTGTATATTTTCTGACCTCACAAAATCACCTTTATTTTTCAACTTTTTTCTAATTAGAATAGAATAAAACTGAGAGTAAAAAAATTACAGCATGGTGCAAGATATCAATTAATAGTCTCACATTTAATTTATGAAAAAGCAGAGGCGAACAGGAAAGCAAGTAATTTCACATCTTAATTTTTAAATAAAACCAACTAAGAAGGAAAAATCGCACTTTGGTTGAACCGACCATTTGCAACCTCTGATGAGGGATCGCAAGGCAAAGCTGTATAAAACAGTATAAATCAATCAAATAAACTTATGAAATGTTCTGCTATTCACCATGTATACTATATACCATCACCATTCATTAAATGTTTATATATTAGTTATGTTTGAAGCTTTCTCAGCTTTTTTGCAGCCATTAATAGCGCCACCATTTTTCTTGCAAATTGAATTTTTGGGCAATACTATCCATCTCCACTTCACTCACTTTAATATGCATTTCCAGAAGGCTTTGTTTTTTGTCATTTGTATGAACACACTGCATACTAAATGAATTGAGGCACGACTTCAGTCTCCATGTGAGTTTATTCATCAGCAAATGTTAGAATAGCAAATCCTCCATTTATTACTGTGAATTTATTGATGGTAAGCATCATAAAACCCACAATCTGCTGTTTTTATGTCTTATGAGCTAATACTCAAATCCTAAAGGAGTTTCCTCATTTCATTACCATGACAGTTATACCGTATGAACATATACACTAAGTCATATTGCATTTGAATTTCCTGATGTATTGAGTTTTCTGAACCTCTCACATCATTTAGACTCAGGGGCTTATTAGCATCAGACACCTCATTCAGTGTTGAGGTTAAGGAGAGGTTGCTATGAGACGACATGAGCTTTTATCCTATGATGTAGATTAAAGTGATAGTGGATAAGACATTTACGGCTGCGTATTTGTGTGTGTGTGTGTGTGTGTGTGTGTGCATGTTTACATGAGATGAATGAGTCATTGTATGTGTGTGTGTTTGTGCAAACCTCTTGTATGTATTTCATCCCTGTGTTACCTCGCCCACCAGTCCTCGAGGGCATCTGAGACACACACAGTAAACATGTCTGTGCTCTTGAATGTGGAAACATTCTATACCATATTGCCAAGAGTATTGGCTCACCTGCCTTAACTCACATATGAACTTAAGTGACATCCCATTCTTAATCCATAGGGTTTAATATGACATCGGCCCACCCTTTGCAGTTAGCTTCAACTCTTCTGGGAAGGCTTTCCACAAGGTTTAGGGGTGTGTTTATGGGAATTTTTGACCATTCTTCCTGAAGCGCATTTGTGAGGTCACACACTGATGTTACACGAGAAGGCCTGGCTCTCAGTCTCCGCTCTAATTCATCCCAAAGGTGATCTATCGGGTTGAGGTCAGGACTCTGTGCAGGCCAGTCAAGTTCATCCACACCAAACTCTCTCATCCATGTCTTTATGGACATTGCTTTGTTGGAACAGGAAGGGGCCATCCCCAAACTGTTCCCACAAAGTTGGGAGCATGGAATTGTCCAAAAATTTCAGGACTGGACTTGTTGCACAGGTGGCATCCTATCACAGTACCTGAGCTCCAGAGAGCGACCCATTGTTTGGGAAATGGACTTATTACAGAGAAAGTGGATGTTCTGTACACAGACTGTAAGTTTTAAATCTCCTTTGTGTTGGAAACAGTGGACATTTTGTAATTTTTAAACGCATCAAAACAAATCAATAAGCAACAGTTGTGGCCTTTTTTAATAGGCAAAGGTGTCACTACACAATGATACAATAAAAGTATCATAAAACAACAAGCAAAAGATTCATGTTGAGCCAAATGTGTGAACGAATACTTCAGTAGATATTTACAGTCACAGCAAACATTTTGAGATTGATCGGCCGTTATCTCAGCGAACTTTGAACTTCTCTGAGGCCTCGTTGAGTGTTTGGTTTTCAGCCAGTGTTGTATAAAGTCTGTTATGTCACATTTACAGTGCTGTATAAAAACCAAACTGTGTGAGTTATTAATACACCAGTATGAGAACTGCTGATTAAAACGTGACAGTCAGTCAAATGTTTCCACTATTCTGTCTAATTGCAGATATTTGAATAATGTATTTTCCTGCTGATTAGGCGCCCTTCGCTTAATCATATCTACAAGCAATATATCAATCATCTTAGTAACAGTGACCATACATACATCCTGTGTGTTAAGTAAAGCCTGACCATCATATTAAGTCTGCAGAAGAAAATCAGTATATTCAATAGTGTCAACCCTTAAGTGTTATGTTTAAAAGGTGTAATATTTGCTAGGATCATCAATTTAACATTTATATAGTATCTTGTATTTTAAGCAAACATGACATTGAAAGTAATAATGATCAAGTTTATTTGTATGGTACTTATGTAAAAATCACACATATACATAGTTATACACAAATGCTAAAAGTAACCACACAACATTTAGCATTTGCATTTGAAAACAACATATGACTGGCTGAAATTATGTTCTATAGTTTAGTCACATCTGAAACTTTTGAGTGATACATTTAAATCAACCAACTTCTTAAAATGAATTCTCTTTGACCACAGCCATTAAAAAACCCCACAGAGTCAATATAACCTCCATCTAATGGGTCTTCAAACCACTCAGGTGAAAAACACATTTTATTTACAGAGGTGAATTGGTCAGTCATGATCAATACTTCCTGCTCTGCAATCAAAGGTGTCATAAAGAATCGTACACAGAGAGGTCTCATGAATCGATTGGCCGCATGTTTTCATATTTCAGGGAGCAGCAGGGCTATCAACAGTGTGAGTGCATATTTTATTTGTCCCCGGAGGAGAGGGTTTAGGAGAGGGTCCAACCCCTGAGAGGTTTTTATTCTTTGATTTCTGAAAGTAAAGAAATAAATGGTGCATTTCCACTATACAGTTCTAGCACTACTCAGCTCGGTACGGTTCCAGGAACGACCTTTTCCATTACAAAAATGTACCTACTCAACGTGGGCTCCGCGAAACTGCCGTGACTTCATTTTATACACGACCCAAACACATAAGCAATGGAGGACATGGAGGCAGTGGTGTACATGCTGCTGTATGTGGCTTTCTGTCACACACAAAGCAAGAACATTGAGCCGTATGACTGTAACGATGTTGCCGGTATGATTCTTGTGTGGGACGGCTCATGACTCTTCCAGTGAAGACTCTTTGATCAATCAGTGGCCGGCAGTCTGTTGACGTCACATTTTAGTATCAGCTCGGCTCGCTTGGAACCTCGGCAGAGCAGGTCCTAAAAAAGTAGCAGGTACCAGGTACTATCCCTAGTGTAAACGCAAAAAAAAACAAGCCGAGTCGAGTAGTGCTAGAACTGTATAGTGGAAAAGCGCCAATAGATATTATAATTAAATACTATATACCTGACAACAAGGGTAGAAATCTCTCTTTTGCCCACAAGAGAAAGAACTTTGTCAATAATCCGCTTTAAAGGACCAGAGTGTAGGATTTAGTGGCATCTAGTTATGAGATTGCAGATTACAACTTCGTTAATACTCCTCCCTCTCCTTCCTTCCCTTCTTCCAAGCTTCTAAGAGCCAGTGTTTGGTTTGTCCGTTCTGGGCTGCTGTAGAAACATGGCAATGCAACATGGCGGGCTCTATAGAAGAGGACCCAGTCTCTCTGTAGATTTAAAAGTCTCAGTCTAAGATAACAAAAATACAGTTCTTATTATCAATGGATTATACACTAATGAAAACACATTTATGAGAATTATAGTCCAGTTGTGCCAATATTCCTGCCAACTGATCCACCTACATTTTGCACACTGGTCCTTTAAGAAATGTGACACAGCTTAATTCAAACTTTAGGCACGTAAGAGAAACAACATATGAAAATAAATATCGCTCCACTAATTGAAAATAATTAGTCTTGTGATGTGCAAACAAGATCTACAGCCATGCAAAATCATTCTACAAACAAGCTAGATAAAAAACCAAAAACCTTTCATCACTGTTCAATTTTACAAAAATTTGGACTTCTAAGCTGGGACAACCTTATCCGTTCCAAGAATTGTTGTTTGATGTACAAATTCGTCTTCGTCTGGCCCCCCTCCACTCTGCAGCCTAGTCTGTTTCCGATCAACTGAAACTAATATCACTAGAGGGGCAGTTAGAGGAGATTGTGAAATTCCTTACAAAAAAAGGAATTGGGGAGTGTGAGGAGCTGGGGAGGGGTCGGGGGGAGTGCTGGTCACTGGCGGGGTCTCGTGTGTGAATTGGGGAGGATGGGGTGGGTATATATTATGCTTACATGTGTAGCTTGATGATGAAATATTTTTATGTGATTATCAGGACATTGTATATTGTATTGATGATGAATTATTTGATGTTATTAATAGGGTGATGATACATTTGATTATGTGCATGGCCTTGCTCCTTCTGGCTGGGGGACTGCATTTACTTTTTTTTTTTTTTTAAATATAAATGTTCATTAATGTACACTTTCCCTCTTGAACAAATAAAAGCAACAAAACAAAAGAAACAAACTGCTAGCTGCTCTGTGAGACTATAATTACAGCAGACACAGCTGCTTTGTACTAAATGTAAACATGCTCACAATGACAATGCTAACATGTTGTAGTTAAAAGGTGTTTGCTATGCTCACCATCTTAGTTTAGGGTGTTAGCAGACATAGCAACAATTGGCTAATTAGTACTAAACAAAACTTTTAACCTTTCAAAACTTACTGTACTGTATTCCTTGCGTATTTAAATTCTAAAACCAAAAACTCAACATATCTTGTAATTTATGGTAAAAACTTTAGTCAAGTGTTATGAACACAAGACCTGAACACAACATTCCCGCTTGTTCAAAGTGGGAATGTTGCACTGTTACTCGCCTTTGCTCTTGGAGAACCGTCATGCAAACAGAGATTCACCACTGTCATAACGGTGGGTCTTCTTTACAGCAATTTTGTGGGAACTCTGTATAAAAGTGTTGTAAGTCTGCAGCTACTCTGTGATGCCTGTTCATATCCCGTCAGAGTTCCCATAATAGTTTCTGACTTGCAAATAGCATTCACTAAACCCTCCAAGTGAGAGCAACTGGGATTTTTCTAAAAGCTCCAATATGTCTGACTACAGAAGTACAGAAAACCTGAAAACCAAGCAAGCTCATATCAGCTAAAGTCCATTATTCAATATAATTAAACCTAAATTTAATGTATGTAATGTAATTTTGTCCATGCACAGTACAACCAACTCAGTTATCATACTACCTTCTTGAGTTGTGAGATGATGGGAACACACCAGAATCTGTCCACCTGACATAGTATGAACATGGCATGATGCTGTATTCAGACACAGCTGGGCTTTGACCCTTTGCTAACATTTGGTAAATACTAGCTGACTAAACACAAAGTACAGGTGAGGTTAATATTCTGAACTGGTGATGGTGCATAATGAAAAATCAGTAGATCACCTAAATTCTTAAAATTCATCCAAATTTGATGACGATCCATTTTAGAGGTTGTTGAGACATTTCACCAAAAAACATCAACGTCACAAATGTCAACCTCATGGTGACATCAGAGGGAAAGTCAGGGGATCACAAAAGTCAGCAGGATTCATCCTCTGGAGGCCATAAATGTCTCAACAAAATGTCATCGCCACTGACAGATCGACATCACCATCCCTGGAGCTACATACGTGGCTAAAAATAAATTAGCCTTCCACTATATTTCACAAAGCACTTTTGTTAGTATTTACCTTGTCATTTCTTTTTTTTTGATCGACAGACAATGGAGAGATCACTGATGAAAGGACGTTAGCTCATGCTGTCTTTATTGCACCTCTCTCAAGAGGAACTTAATTCTGCCAGACAGCTCCATTTCACTGGCTATGTCAACCTTATTGCAGCTCAGTGTCCCTGCAGTTATGACGATCCGCTGCTGTCATTATTAATCTGCTCCTTCCCCCCTGACATTTGCTGTTGTGTTTGTGCCATAATTCAGCTGATGACGGGATCTGAGGTCTGTCATGCCCTGCTGAAAATACATGTTGGTGAGGTGTTACTCTCATAATTGAAGGAGACACACAGTTTATATCAGTTCAGTTTCTCTATAGGAGTAAAAGTTTTGCTTTACTGCCTAAAATATTAATATAATGTAAACTGCCCAAAGCATCTCACTGTCAAATGAAAGTTTGAATGAGCTTTTGAAAACAAAATGACACAGAAAAGGTAAGTTAAATTCATTGTAAATTAAAATGCTCTAGTCAATATACTCAGGTGTTTAAGCTACAGCCTTATTTTGGTTGATGTGAAGAGCTCATGATAGCTAATGTTAGTAAACTGTTCCTAAGCTAGATGTTGGCTTCTTGACTTAATGATACATTTCTACCACTTGTGCTTCTTACAGATATATCAATGTGCTTTATCCTGCTATTACAGCTTGTGGCCACAGGGTGGGTGCTGTTCTGCGAAACTTACATATGGTGTTTTCCCTTTACTGGGACTCAACTACCCGTAACCTGGAAAACATGCACCCTGCAAGTCAAAAGCCAGGTCTTCAGTCTGCTTGAACACTTTGTTTGCAAATGTCACCTCTACTTCCTGTTTGTGATGACGCCAGATTGTTTGTGCATGGCCGTAGAATTTGTTGCTAAGGTTGTACTACTGTATGGGTTTTTGCATATTTCGGATCATATTGCAACCCAAACATGTACAGATATATTTGAGAAGTAAACAATGACAAAAATATGTGACATTCTCCCACTGCTGTTTTGTTACCTAAGCTCTATAACAGCGTGGGCTCAATGAGCGGGGGGCCTTAAATAGGAAGGCATTGTCAAGCCCCAAGGAAGAGCACTGATTTGACATAGTGGCCAAACTGTGTAACTACAGCATCACGAGAAGCTACTGGGCCCAAAAAGACTTTCTCTCCGTAAATCAGCAGATACATTTTTCTGAACAACACATACTAAGCTATACGGAAGAAGAAGAACATTTTTTTGGCTTCATGTACCACTGAGCAGCTTTCATAGGAATTAACGGAGCCCTGCCTTCTCTTAATACATCCATTTCAGGGGCTGAACCTAGAGGCTGCATGAAGGTCCAATATAAGATAGACTGTAAACTGTAAATCATGCAAAGATATTCCAGTACAGCCCCAAAATATGTATGTGCATGATATATGCTCTTTAAAAGTCCTCACCAATATACACAGTCGTTGCTATATTGTGTTTGTTGTGGTTGACATGTGATAACAGTCAGTGAGTACCTTGAGTCCTTTTAATTCTTATTGTTAAATGTTTGTTTTTATGTAAAGCACATTGAGTTGCCCATGGGTATGCCTTGCCTTACCTTAGGTGGATTTAGTACCACCTCCTGAAGGATGCTAAGTGGGCAGAGGACAGTGGAAACGAAAGCAGAACTTGGAACAACGATTTCAAGTTCAGTCAGAGGTCGGTAAGTCCCAGTAATGGAAAAACACCAATAGCCTCCCCCTAACTCCCATCGTTATCTTATTTTAAGTATGTGTGATCATAGGAACAACAAAACATAACATGGCTGAAAGCAGACTTCCATCTTTAGCTAAAACACACAAGGCAAGGTTGTCATGGAGACGAATTATCATATTTAATCAACAAGTGGGACTGCAGTAAACACCAAATGTGGCACACCAGCTAACTGAAATCCCATGGATTCACTTTGTTTACACAAATAAAACTGGTGTGACGCTTTACTCATTGGATATGATTAAATTAAAATCTTAACTATCTGCTCCCTTTCATACAGCCTGTCAACTGTAACGGGCCACACAGGTTGGTTACCATGACAACCCTACCTGTTACATAGTTTATGGATAATGAACTTTTTGTTTTTTTATTAGCTGTGCATGGCTGTATGCTTTGCCAGCTAACGTTGAATAAACAAGGAATTCCTAAAACAAAGGGCGAGCAATGACTTCACCTTTCACTGACATCACTTTATACAGAAAGTTTTATTACAGTCTGCAAAGTTTTAGTGTTTTGATGTTACATTACAGCCTCATAATAATGACGTTTTGTGAGATTTTGATTGAAAAATTGTAATTGTGCTTCACGGACTGTTAACATAACATTATTCCTTGTAAAGCCTGTCCAATAACAAAGGGATTAAATGAGATTCGTTAGGAAAGTCCCCGCAGTTAAGATATTTTAAGGGTCAAAACAGGGTCCAAAGCAATATCCCTTTACCTCAAGCCAACTTTAACTTTAATGAAAAGTGCCACTGAATGAAATAAAACTCAGAAGTGGGCTCCAGACAAAAACAGCAATGACAAATTAAATAATAATTTAAAATGAATGAAACAATCCAAATATAAAGATCAGGAAATAAGTGAAATAACTAAAAAAAAAACCTGTCAACAAATAGAAAAAGTATAGAAACTTTTTATTTTAGTGACTTTTTTTTCTACTTGTAATGTGATTTATATTTGTGGGGAGTCTATGTGGAGATGTAGTCAAAGCTCCAGTAGGATTAGGGGTAGTGAGAGCTGAACTCTCAGCTGGCTCGGCCTTGGACTTGGCAGCAGCCTCGTACTGTCGCTGGGGGCAGATGGTCTCCCTCTCAGAGTCAGGCGTCAGCTGCTCACATGTGCGCAGATGAGGGACTTATTGCGTCGGACGGTGAGTCTCCACCACAGCTCGCAGAGAGGGAACCTCACAGTGACAGACTCCTGATAAACTCCTGACAGCCTGCTACCTGTTGGCTTTACTGAAATTTGAAAGAACTTTTTTCTGTTTCTCTGATAAAGCTCACATTTCATCTGTGAGGATATGATTCATTCAAGGTAGGAAATCATTACTTTTCTCATTTGTTAGAGCTTGTTTGTTATATTGTTTTTTGTTGCTGATGTTACACATTTTGTTAATAAGTGATTGTATTCTTGTTATGATACTGTTACTCATTACAGAAAGACATGACTGAAACATGTGAATTATTTTAGTGGCCTTTTATCCTTCAACAAGCATTTATTTCTATTTTATGTGTTAAGTGTTTTTGTGGTTTGATTTTATTATTATAGAAAGTGTAAGTGTTCCTTTGTTTTTACTTTTACACTAACCTTTACAAAAGGACAGGGAATTGACCTAAACAGAAAGGAGGATCACTCACCTGCTAAAGCTCCTGTAATCCATTTGCTGACCGTGGGATCTGCCCGTACAGCTTATAAGATCTGTAAACTAGTGCACACGGCAGCTACACAGTTGTACTATGAGAGCAGTGTGTAAACATGATCTGTATCCTTATATAGCTGACAAAATATGAATTTATAGTGATTTATTTCAGTTCACAAGTGATGGTTGAGGCTGTTACTTTCTTCATTGGGCATTTGAATATCCTGTATTATTGTTTAGGTGCTTGTTTTTTATGACATTGTTCAGTAAACAGAACACCTAACCACATGCCCAGAACAATAAGTCAATATGACGGTGGCACCGAGCCACCAGGTCATTTCCTTCATCTGTATCCTGCTCTTAAACAAAAGAACAAGGAGAGAGAGACGTTAAACTCAGGGGCAATTCATAGTTTCCTCTTCTGGTTCCTGAACAGGGAATTACAAAGTGGAAAGAGCCATATCCTCTCATATATTCACCTAAATAACAAGTTGCGTGTCACTTGAATGCATAATAATGTTTCAAAATTGGTGAAAAAAAGTAATATTCTGGCAGGTTTATTTCCCAGGATAGTCTTCCCAGGCTAGCGTGGAAAAGGTAGATTTATGTTTCTCGTGAATTTATGTTTGTCATGGAGCTCACGGCACTTTCCTCTTTTTGCAGGTGCACAACAGGAAACGTGTTTGGTTCAGGAGCTTCCTCTTTCCCTGGACACCCCATACAGGATGTTCCAGTCTTCCCCTTTCAATGAACAAAGCGGATTCGCGTCCAAACTAACCACACAGCAATAGAAGTAATAATCCTCCAAGATGGCAGTCACTTCTCTCTATGTTACAGAGGAGCCAGGAGTCGGTTTAGCTGAAGTGGACATATGTACACTTGAGATTAATATCAAGTATGAAGTCATCCCATCTATCGTCTGCTCTGTTTGCTTCTTATTCGGCATCATCTACAGCTTTTTTGGTATGTATACATGACACCAGAAATCGTACATGGTACTTAAAATGTAAATGTAACTAAGGCTAATTAAATTGGGGTATCATACTCTAAATGTTTCATTAGTTCACCTGATAGCTTAAACCCACAATGGCAGGTGTCTGGAAGCTGCCAGGGGTTTAGGGTGGATAAGCCCAAAGCTGGAGGAGGCAGATGGGCAGCCCTGTCTCTGATGCAAGCATCGGAAGTATCTATGAAGTGCCACCTGTTGCATTGTCTGACACCTCATTGGATTTTTAGTGCTAAACCTTATTTGGAGAGTGCTTCTTCATTTCATGTCAACAACTTATTGGTTCCAGGAAACTGTGGATTACATAATGGCTGAAGTGACTGAAAAACATTACCCCCCCCCCCGCCTCCCCCCCTCACAAAAAAAAAAGTAATCTAAAGCAAAAGAGTTCATGATTATGATTATTGCTGTCTCTGTTTTCATTGGGAAAATATGCAAAGTCAAATCCAATAATCACAATCTGCCGGTGTCACTAGGAGCTGTGTGAACTTATGGACTCGCTCCTTAAAACATGTGACATTATGCAAACACACATGTTGCCAAACACTGTGTTCCCAGTAACTCTCACAGAACAAATGAAGGGTTTGGTTGCCTGCGAGGAATTTTATAAATGTAAATAACTAATAACTTGAAGGATAACAGAAGTTTCATGAGTGCAAACAGGCGATGGGAATATTCTCTGAGTTATGTTTCATGATCTAATTTGATATTCTGGCCAAAAAGATGACAAAGAGAACGAGCTCTGAGTGGTGATATCACTCACATCCAAAATATAAATCACAGATAGCAGACTCCCCAGTTGGAGCTGGACACGAATACTGGAAAACAAATTCACTTATAAAATGTATTTCAGTAAAGTGTGACGCATCAACATGAGTAGCACCATCCAAACAAGCTCTCAGTAGATTTCAGTTTAAGACTCAAGTTAAGAAACCAGTTAGTACTGTAGCAGAGGTATCAAACTGTGCCTCAATTTGTCACAGTCAGGATCCACATGTTGAAAGTTTTAAGCAAATCCATGATTCAATCCAAAAAAATAGACTACTTTTTTTCCTTTTCTTCTATCACCAGGGAGCCATGTTGGTCAGTTTAGTGCACTGCTTCCAAACTGAAATACGTCACCAATTATCAGATGGATTGCTATTTTGTACAGATATTCATGAAACCCAAAGGATGAAGCCTTTATTTACTTTATTGATCACCTGACTTTTCATCAAGCCCCACCAGCAGTGGGTAAAAAAATGAAATATCTCAACATCTACTTGATGGATTAGCACAGTGGTTTTGCATAGACCTTCAGAGTTTACCCCCCGAAAAAATATCTTAATGACTTTGGTGAAAATTATAATTTGTAATTTATCTAATATTGATTAATGACATTTCCATCGGCCTCAGTTGGACTTTGTGTTTAGTGCTAGATAGCAAATGCTAACCAGCCAAACTGAGATGGTGTAATGTGAGCACTGTCAAAGTGAGCATGTTGCTGATGTTAGCATTCAGCTTAAAATATGGCTGAAGACTCTTTTTGTTGCCCCATTTGATTAAGCATAATTGTAATAAGTTGTAATTTTGCATTTGAGACAACACATTTAAGATAAAAGTATGCATTATCTGCCATAAATTAATCCTTGTTTTATTTTATTTTTCAGGATACCGCTGCTTCAAGATGGTCATGTTCTTCTCCGGCTTCATGTTTGGAGCAGCAGCCGTCATCCTGTTGTACCACAAGGAGCCAGTCCTGGAAGTCCAGCTGGGGACAGAAACCAAAGCAGGGATCGGCCTAGGCGTGGGTGTACTCTGCGGGTTGATGACCATGCTGGTGTCCACTATGGGACTCATCGTCAGCGGAGTACAGCTGGGGGGTCTGCTCTCTCTCCCCATCCTGGTGGTCATCGGACAGTTTCACACCCTTACTCCAGTGTGGGTGCCTTTCAGTGTCGTGCTGTCCGCCAGCATCGTCACTGCTATCTTCACACTTCAGTGGCAGAAACTGTTCACCATCATCTACACCTCTGTGTTTGGAGCGATCGTCGTGATGCTGTGTGTGGATTACCTGGTGGCGACGTTCACACTGCCAGATCAGGTGTATGATATTCTTAGTCAAGTTACCCCACGTCCACTCTGCTGGTTTAACTGGGCAATCACTGGGATCTGTCCAGTTTTGAGTTTGATAGGTGTGTTGGTGCAATGGAAGTTTACTGGCAAAGGAGTATCTCACACAGAAGGTAAATACAATCTATACTATACAGGCGCAGGCTGTTTTCGTGTTAAATTATGGCCTACTGAGCTTAAAACCTCCTTCTATAGTGTTGATTACTCATCATTTCCCTCATTTTTCTCCCCCTCCTTGTCCCTTTGGATGCTCCACAGCTACACAAAAAAAGCAGAAGAAAATCACCAGGAACCACACATACAGACAGTCAAGGAGAGGACCTCAATCACACCGCCGGCGCAGACCTCCACCCTTGAAACGCTACGCTGGGGACGTTTTGGCACCGGTCAGCTTCTTCAAGCTTTTGTATTTCCTAGCTCTGACAATAAATGTTTTCAATTTCCTCTGATTCCAGGAAAATATATAAACTTACAGTAGATTGTCAAAGCAAAAAAACAATGTGTCTTTCTTCTGCTTGCCTTTCAGAGTTATCTCCAAAGCCTTCAGGAGCACCGGATGGGAACAGGCTCCTCCATCAGCAGCGTCAGCACTATCACACATACTCTAATTGACTTTGACTTTGAGACGGGCTCCATGGTGCCGCTGACTACTGCCTCTCCGATCTTTGAGGTCTAAAGGAATACAGCATCGAATGTACCTGCAGACTGCAACATATCTGAGGAGTCCTTTACCTTACACCTACAAACATTTCAACATTTCTTTGATCTGAAACAATTCAACCATTTTGATGAGCGGCTTCGTCAGATAATCATCAACATGCACACAGGGACTCTTGGTGTTCATGCTCTGAATGATGGCGATAAGACAACATAACACAACATGCACGGCAGAGACTTTGTGTTTCATGGTTATGCTGTTTTCTTTCACACAATGTCAACACTAAACCAAACTTTTTATTCTCCTAATCCTGTAACACCCTCTTGGAAACACAGGCCTGAGATATGTCAAGCTGGATTAGTGAACTTTGGAACAACTGTGAAGTTATAAACAATAAATTCATATCAGAATAATATGCAGTATTCTGAAGAAATAGATATGCAGTATTCTGAGGAATAAACCACTGATTTGACTGTAAAAGGACTGTGCTGTTTGGGGGTAGCATTATTATTCCTATATTCATTTCCATTAAAGGTACAACATTCATTAAGATTTATAAATATTGAGATTATAAGTGCACCCCCAAGTGAACAAATTATGAGCAAACATTACAAGATTTTTTATGATTATGTAGATTATTTTGTATTTTATTTATCTGACGTGAATGATTTAAGGGATGATCAATATTTTGACTGAAATGCACATTTCTTTTCTCAAATATCCATATTTACTACACACACATACACATTTATTTCTGTATTTCATTTAAGAAACTGATGATGATTTAAGCAGTTTTTGCTTTTTAAGGTTTTTCTTTTTTTCTCAAACTAGTAACAGAAATATCAGATTATAAGTAAACATGCACGTTCTGCATGAAAGATTATCAATTTCACATTTAGTAAGATTACTTTAGCGAAATACCTTTTAGACATTACTCAGAAATGTTCAGAAGTAATCATGATATTCAAAAATGTTTTTTTTTATTGACTGATAACATAACATATTGATAACAGCTGCAGAGTTGCTTTTGTTGGCCTGAAAGTTGTCAAATTTACCAAAAATGCACAGATAAGACAAGTTTTTATGTAAACTTATATGTGTGTATTAAATGTTATTATCTCAGGAATGTAATATGCCTTAAAATCAACACAGTTTGATTTGTTCTATTAAATATAGTTTTTAAATAATTGTCCCATTGCCATAAAAAAGAAACATCACATCATTCAAATATTAATTCTGTTGCTGTTTTCATGCAGATTTTTGTACAAAGAGAATAATAATGATCTGGTATGTGAATGTTTTCTAATCATTTGTCAGGATCCCAATAAAAAAGCATCTGTCACTGTTACTATACTCGATCATTGTGCAACATAAGGTTTGTGTTGAATCCCTGGTGGCCTCTGGTGGCTCAGTCGTCACACTGCATCCAGTGCGAGGCGATGTCTAGAGGATAGGCCTTCTCCACTGCTTGGTGCTGCTGGTTTACTCTCCAGTACTGGCTGCCTTTGAACACATATATATGACCATTTGTCCATGTCAGTGCAGCATCGGTATTGCTGGGTACCCCATAGAAGAGTTTCTCAACAGATTTGGGATATGAACTGAAGTCTGTTGGCCCAATTTCATCCCACTGCCAGTATCCAGAGCCCTAAAATAAGGAGTTCATTATTTATTGGAGACTGAAAGACATAAATAACAAGTCAAGATGAACAAATTGATGTAAATGTTGCCCTCACCTTGAAAAAGATCAGTTTTTTGTTCTTGTTGAAGTACAAGGCTGAGTCAATATTGGCGGGGATATTGGTCAGACGTTTGGGGAAGCTGCTGTCAAGTTTGAATCCTGTATATCTCCATAATTTGTCGTCTGTGTAAAAGACATTTGGAGAGACGACAAGTATTTTGTAACTGCTGCAAAAACACTCAAGAACATAGACAGCTGACTGGAAGATATACTCATTTGTATAGTAGTAAAAGTCAGCTCAGCTTGTACAGTATACTGTATGGGATATGCCTCTGAGAAATATCATGAAACTCTGAAATAAATCCACCTTTCAGAAAATAAGACTTTCCAGTCCGTGGAGAGTGAACAGCTGCATCAAGACTCGCTGGCAGCTCCTTCCACAGAGCAGAGATCCGGATGGGAGTGTTGTAGCCGGAGCTGGACAACGTCCACACATACTGGCCACTGAAAACATACGTCTTAGTTAAAGGACCTGCAGGGACACAACGCAGAGAGAACATATCTGTAGATGCATCTTCATGTAGTGGGGGATAAATATATTTCATACACAAAACACAGAGGAATGTTTAAGTGGAGTCTATACCCAACATAACTGCATCCAGAGTGGCTTTGCAAGGATCTGGAGCAGCTCCTCCTTCTGCTGACTGGCTTGGATTTCTGGATGGAGGAGTATTTTCTGGCTTTCCTAAAAACAGACACACATTCAAAGCATGTTGCATAAAGTGTACTTTAAAGCCTGCATGGTAACACTTTATTTCAAGTCACCCAATTTACCATTTACAATCAGTAAATAGATGGTTTATAAGACACTGTGAGTTGTCGGCAATAAATAACTGCATGCTGGTATATAAACAGACAATGAATGACAACATAAACACAGAGGTTATCACATGAAATCATAAGAGAAGTTATAATTGATGACAAATGATGTACGTTAATAAACACTTAAAATGTCCATATATCTGAGTAAAGTACTTAAGTACAATTTTAAGGTACCTGTGTTTCCATTTTATGATTTATACTTCTACTACAATACAATCAAGATGAAAATATTAAAGGAAATACTTACTCCACTGTATTTATTTGACAGCTTTAGATACTTTAGTTACTTTTTGATTTCACAAAAGCGATTTGCAAGTGTTGCTTACACACAGATGTGTGTCACCCGCAAATTTCTGATGAATTTGTGATCTCACGTCCTCTGCATGGGTGGTAAGTATGGTATTTCTTATGAAGTTAAATGTGTCAACAATAAGGCAAGAGGAAATGATTTCATTTGGCAAGTCGTAGCTTGCATGTCGAAAATCTGGGTGAAAGATGCCACTGGGTTGTTAGCAGTTCCACCAAAAAGACATTTAAAATGGTTTCACTAAACAAATTGAGGCCAAAAAAGGTCAAACTTTAAAAAAAAAAGTTTAACTCGTGACCATTTGGAAGGGCCCGACCCCTAGGTTGGGAACCACTTGATTAGCTAACTGTATATAAAGTAGTTCAAAGTAGCTTCACCTCCAGCAGCTACAACAGTGACATGCTGTTTACACGCTGATGCTTCAGTCATAATGTAATGTAGTATTTATATTACAGGGAATTATTGTTTGCAGTACTTTCACTTTTAATACTTAAGTAAATTTAGCTCATAATACTTTAATACTTCAACTTAAATAAGATGTTGAATGCTTCTTTCACCGCTACTCTAACTATTTACATAGTGCGTTATACACAGTTCATTAAATGTTTACATAGGCCTAGTGCTTATAAATGTTAAGTGTGCACACATCCTGATCCTGTAGGCTAATATAACTCATTACCGTAAATAGCCTGGATGCCTCGTATATCATCTGGATGCAGCTTGAAGTTGGAGCTGTATCCGTTGTATACAGGTCCCATCAGTGCGCTGTAGATCCTTGAGTGTCCCAGGCCGAGCGCGTGGCCGATCTCGTGTGCTGCCACAATCCTTAGGTTGGAGCCATAACTCTTCCCTTCTGTCCACAGTTCATCCTCGTCAAAATGCACAATGCCTGACTCAGGTGCATCAGCGTGGGCTAATACACGGCCTTAAAGATAAAGAAGTAGTTATTGAATTCTGAAGGAAAATGTAATTTACACGTGCCATTGTTTCAGCTGACAGCTCATATCACTGAGATCACAAATCCTCAGTTTCTTCAAAACCCAGGGATTATCTTTTTTTTATTGAGTCATAGCTTTTATTTAAAGGTGCAATAAATGACATTTGGACTCCAACAAACAATGATTTGCTATGTAAAGATAAAAGAATAAGAGAGACAATAAGAATAGTCTTTATTGTCATTGTACATGTACAACGAAATTGAAATCATAAGTTAAAACAAAAAGAAAGAAAGAAGGTGCTTGAAAAAGAATAAAGTAAATGAGTAATTAGTACTAAAACTAATTAAGTACTAAACTAACTAAAACACATAATACACACACGAGACATTCCACTTGCTGCCATCCGTTTTGCACAATTCCCCTAAATATTACACTCAAAGTAGCCGTTGCAGTTAAAACAGGAGTGATGGTGACCTGAGAAGTGAATGAAATCACACTCTCTTTGTTTTGATAGCTGGTCTGGCCAGATGGTCCCTCCATATCTTCCACGTCCATTTCTAATTTGGCGGCCGTGTCACAAACTTTCTCAAATTACAGCTAAACAGCACATTAAAATATATTTCTGGAAGCATTTGAGGTTAGAAATAGACAATGCACTGACAAAATCTACAGTTTATTGAGCATTTTTTGAATTTACTACACACAATTTTTTTGGTCCTGAGCAGTTGGTGCAGTAGTGCGACATCTAGTGGCTGAATGTTGAGTATTGTAACTTTAAGGAAACTTGTTCTTACCTCGCCCATCAAAGGCAATTGGACACGTCTTATCTTTTCTGTGAAAGGAGATTTTGATGTCTGCTGTTCCTCGCTGCACCTCCTTGAACCTTAACGGTGACACATCACTCCAATACCTAAAAGCATTCTGGATGGCCAGACGAGTCTTTGCCTGTCCCAAGTGAGGGGTGTAATTATAGATGCGGTAAGTCAGCATCTTCTTACGCCACTGACCTGTTCAATCAGGAGTACATTTTTACACACATCTTACCCACTTTATCGGGGAATACTATAACAAAAGAATATCTGAATATGTTGTATTACCCACCCACGATTCGATATTTGAAAGATTTGTTACTGAAAGGGTCTTCTAGACCACATCGAGGTTTGCTCATCATTTCCAGTGTAGCTGAGTCAAGTTTTCCTGATATTTTCAGATTAGTTGCTCTCTGAAAGATTCTGAATGACAGACAGACAAAATGTTATGGCATTTGTACTGATTTAAATATATAAACAAATTAGGACAGTAAAAGGACAATGAATGTATGAAGTATGGTCACCTTAGAGCTTCCACTATTTCCTCAGGTTGATAGTTTTGGCTTTTACCGTCCAGAGAAACGTGCAGATAGCCATACTTCCTTAAATATGCCTAAGAAAGAGTACTCAGTTTAAAAGATGCATGGTGGAGTGGAGACTTTTTTAAAATTGTTATCTTGCACTCGTGTTTCATGATGCGTTCCTTTGTCCCCAAGTATTATTACATGATTACAGAGCAGCATTGATATTATCAAAGGGAATGATTAGTGTTATCTGCAACAACACTTTCCATAACAACTCAAATAAGTAACTCTGCCAAAATCATAAAACAAACGTCACATTTCATTTATATTTTAGGTTGCCCAAACTGTATTATAACTATTAAATATGATAATTATAGACTATGATCACAATCAGTGTCTCAGGCAGCTGCAATTGTCAAAAATCTGGTTACTATGGAGCTTGTGGTAATATATATAAGATGGACAATGACTCAAAATGATCAGCAAATTTATCTTCCATTATCACCCATTTTCTGCATTTTCTTACCACTGCTTCTGTAACTTCCTCACTGCTCTGGGCAACGGACAAGGCTGTTGTGGTCAAAACAAGAAGCACCATTAACTCCAGTTTATATTCCATTTTCAGATTTTCCATTAGAGAGAAATAAAACTTTTCCCAACTCGATCCAACACAGCAAATTGATCCTTTCAACTGATTAACAAGTGCAGAATTTTCCTCCGTCTACGTCCATCCTTTCTTCGCTCTCCTGTATCAGAGCTGAAGCTGGTGTCTTAGTTTAGGGATTCAGTTTATATACCATGAAGTGTCTGCCTCCTAACCACACAATAAAGCTTTACAGGGAATGTGATACATATTTCAGACACATGATAACGCCTTCTCACACCATCATTTACAGCCATTTGTCTGCTGTGTGTAAGAATAACTTCCAAGTAATGTTGTTTACGCCAAAGGGAGCAAATAAATGAAGGATGAAGTCTGTTAAAAGGAGATTATCTGCCCACCTTCTATTAAAGGTGATGACATATGTCCAGTTGGGCCATTGTGGTGGCAAAAATCTGCTTTGTTGATGTTTAATTAAGCTGAAAGTAAATTGTTTTCCAGGCGACATGAATTTAAGAATTTAATTTTTGCCCGAAATACTGCTGATGTTGCTCATTTTCTTATTTATGTGAGTGAAACGAGAATAATATCCCACATGAATCCGAACATTCTCTCACTTTATGGTTACCGCTCTGTGAAGAAAAACAACTGGCCACACTTCCTCCTCGATGAGACAACAGTTAATTATATTGTTCACAATGTAGGAGTCCATTCGATGAAAAACAATAACGCCTCTGTGAAACCATCGCTGCAAATCGTCCTCTGAATGGAGACAGTGAACGCCTCCTTGTCTGCTTGCAACACTGTGGAATACAGTTCATACAAAAGTGAGAGGACAGATGGCGGAAAAGAAGATCCTCACACACATGCTTTACACAATTACAGTTACTAAGTTTAACCACTGCCTCAATTTTAATGCCAAATACATTGGACAGCCTCTGATTTCTCTGTAAACGTACTCGAGGGGCTTTCCTGACCCCTTCAGGCGTGGCACATATCTCAACTCTTCTGAGAATGATTGATGCAATGGTTTTATTTCACAGGTCCTTTGATCCTGGAAATTCCTGATGTAGTGCCAAATGGGTAATTTATGGAACATTTTACAACAAGATTGGTGTAATTTGGTACAAATTATAAGAAAAAAATAGTAAAGTTAAGCATAGTGTATAAATATTGTTCCTAGTTGGTAATTTGCAAAAATTCTTAATAAATTAAACTCTTAATTCTTTAACTGACAGAAAATACTTAATTTGTATTAATATTGGCATACTAAATTCTTTCATAAAAATCCTTTAATGCATTTCTCATGTACTTTCAAATAAGTCACTAAAAATGTCTTAAGGATGAATAGTTACGAAGCGACTGGGAAATTATTGGAAAAAATCTTGAATAAACTACACATCTACTACACTACTACTATGGCTGTGGCTCAGGAGGTAGAGCGGTTGTCCTCCAATTGGAAGATTGGCAGTTTGATTCCCGGCTCCTCCAGTCCACATGTCGATGTGTCCTTGGGCAAGACACTTAACCCCAAATTGCTCCCGTTGCTGCTTTAAATTACCTTCAAATTTCTAGAAAATTAAGGGACCTGTAAAAAATGATTGATTATTATTGATATATTGAATTTGGGGTGAAACACAGCCTGAAATTGTCTCCAAGTTCTATACTACTATTATGCTGCTTTTGAGCAGGTTTTAAATAACTGGTGTGTTCACACTGGAAAGTGACAGAAGGGTACACAAGCATAAGCATATGCTTAATTTTTGAGCATGCTGTTGGTGTTCACTTCTCTCCTTTTTCCCAGCAGACAATGTGACTTGTCAAAGTAGAAATGGCACAGGTGTTACTAATTACATTAATGATGGCTCCGTTCTATAAGAGTCCCAGTGAGTCATGACAGTGCGACAAAGAGCGAGCATGTACAACACCAAACAATTCACACTTGTGTTTTTTTTCTTTAAAATGTGTTTACAATGTACAAATGAAAGGCAGATGGTTAAAATAAAAAATTAAATAAATTGTGTGTGATGGTGTGCCAGCTCCAAAAAAGATCTGAGTTTAAAATAGACAAACATTCTGCTTTTATGGGTGACATTTGTGTTTGTATCAGTTTGTTTTTGCCTTCCACAAAAATGTTCCTGTTTATTCACACGACTCAGAGTTCACTCTAGTCAATGATTTATTAAAGTGTGTCTGACAGCAACCCATCCATCATAACTTCCCGTTAGTGTAAAACCATAAATGTATTATACTGAATGCAGTATATTATAATGATGAGTATTATACTGTGTACAGGTAGTATGTTGTATGGAAATAGAAACAGATGAAAGTGTCTTCTGCTGTCATGGGTGTTTTAAGATTTCGGAGACAACAAATTCATAGGAGAAAGTCTCATTCCAAATTTAGAGCGTAGAGTTTAAAATATGTCGACATTCTCCCATGCATTTTCCAGATGGGGAAGGTCTTATGAAAGATGTTATTGAAATGCATTCTGGGAAATGTAGGCTCCAGTATTTTGGTGGTTTCTCAGGCTTAACAAGGGACTAAAATCAGAGTATTATCAGGCTTTTCTGCTTCATTTGTGGAAAATCTGTCTTTTGTGAGTCTCTCAGCTTTATGAAAGTAAAATATCATACTGCTGGAGTGCCACCTTTAAGTAATGCCTGCCACACTGAACTCAGGGCAAAAGAAAATACCCTCTTTCTTTTAAATTGTCTGGTTTCATTTCACAACGCTGAAGAAAAGTTTTCTTTATTCTTTGCTGATGTTATTAAAGTTATTAAAGGATAAGGCTGGCTTTATTCTATAATATTCTTGTTGTCAACAAATCTAACAAAGCAACAATGCATCTGTCTGTTAATCATTTCCCACGTTCGCCCGTTTGCCCCCACTGAAAATGCAAATCTTAGTAACACCCTTAAACAGCTGGACACTGTGGTAATATAAGCAAATGTTATGTCGGTTGATGTCAAACTGACCCAGACCCATCACCCCTGTAATGTTGGTCATATAATTAAAAGGAACATGTCACCCAGTTCAACAGTGTGGTGCATTTTTAATACTTTTAGGATAACAATGGAGCTCTACGGCACAGAGGAACAAGCTTTAGCTACAGATAACACCTGTTAGTAGGATTGATACATTTTTTGGTTTTTAAAACTGGATTTGTTGACAATAAGAAAAATATCACCAAAATTATCTTTTTAAGTGTTTCCAAAATATAGATTTGTTTGTGTAAGAATTGATGTCACGCCTTCCAAAAAAATAATCCCATTTATTCACATTACTCACTGAGTTCATTATAGTCAATGTGTTTTTACCAAAAAGCAAAATGAGATAAACGTTTTTACACAGCATGATAGTTTTAATTCATGTAATGACTGTATGGACAGTGCCTCAACATTAGTATGACCACAATGGGTCATCCAATCATTGACAAAAGTGTTGTGTTAATTCCTAAAGCAGACAAGTCAACAAACTTTACTCTTCAACAGAAAATGTTTTTTTTTGTTTTGTTTTTTGTTTTAAAGGTACAAAATGCGAAGGACAGACGTGCACAACACATTTCACCATGATTTCTTTAAAATATATTTATAAATGAATTGCCTGACCGGTACAAGAATATGAGCAGGAGTCCTAGTGTTTCATAGAGATCTGAATCCAGAAAACGGTCTCGTCAGTTCCTGCTGCGTGGACTTCCTGTCACTCTCTGCTCGGGAGGCGGTGGGACTGAGTTCACTTCCAAAGTTCATGATGAATATCAAACACGTAGAGCATGTTTAATGGAAGCTACGATCACAAAGCTGCAAAGGTCCGTTTTCCTGACTTTAAGTATGAAGTTTGTGCGTTCGGTCTGTCTGACTTTATCATCTGTTGTCCTTAAATGCTTCAAGAATCACACTCCAGCTGCTGTAACTCAGATCGTAAGGCCTCTGCCCGACCGAGCTTTTCCAACTGATCTTTTGTCGGCTCTTTTATTTCCCCCGAGTCCATTTTCTGCTGCAGATCCTCAATCTGTCGAAGCTTCTTTTTCAGATTTTTGATCTTCTTGGCCTTTTCAGCCGGGGATTCATCAGGAGACGAGACAGAGATGGCCGCCGCCTTGTCTGAAGACTCGCCACCGTCTGAAATGGACACGTTCTCCACAGCATCGCTTACTGATTCCACATCAGCGTCCCCGTCCAGGCCCTGAGGCTGCTGCTGTTTTCGTTTCTCCTTACGTTTCATGTTGCGCTTGGCAGCCTTTGAGAGACCGGCTGTCTCACTGTCCACGCAGCCGGGGATCTTTTGCTGCTGCTGCTTTGATGGAGCGGCGTCGGCTTGGTTCAGGCCTGGTGGAAGGTCTGGTTTGCCCTTGAAAAACTTCACATACTTGTTTTCATAGCTAAAACAGAAAGAGATGATGACAAATTGAGACAAAAGTTTAACCTTTCTCACAACATATTACTCATTCTAATGAATACCAGTCTATTCTAGCTGTCGCCAACAAGCTGAATTTGATTAGTCTACTTGTTGTAATCCCCTTTCAATTTCAGAATGAGACTATAATTTATAGCTAAATGTGTACAACTGTAGAGAAAGAAGAAATGTACTTACACAGGGACTTCTTCCTGGGGAACGTAACCATCCTTCACCCGTCTCGGCTTCCTCCATGTGCCATCAGGTCGCTGAGTGGCTGCAATATATTTCCCTGAAAAGCACCAGTTCAAATATTTTAAATGAGTAATATCTTTATATAAATAAGGCTGAAAAATGTTAAGTGAGAAGACCTTTAATTCATTATCATCATGATAACAAAAACAGCTCAGTGTTTATTGGATCCCTTTGGATGTTTGTCAAACTGAGACATTTGATTGTCATATAACTGATGACCAAACTCTGCAGCTCTAAGAAGACATTATTAAAATGAAGTACATTGTCTTAACATCAGTGCCATGCTGAAATCACTAAATATCACTTTAAAAAAGTGGCTGACAAGTTGTTACTGCTTGGCTCGGGAAATTTTAACATTATGTGGTAAGATCTTTGTAGTTGTAAATTTCTCATCAACCTGAAATTCACACTCTTTAATTTGATGAAAGAAACCCTGAGGCTGCTCTCACTCCTGTCATAATGTTGTGTCTAATGAAGAATAATAACCATGTGACTAATGACTTCTGAAGCTAAAAACATCACTATAGTTAGTCAGAAAGTGTTTAACAGTTATTAAAGTTTTGGAGCTAAATGATACACACATTGGTGGGAAGAGAAAACAGGAGTATAAACTGGGATATGGAGATGTGTACTTAGAGAAATAATATCATAAATACGGGAACATTCACACCTGAGACCAATAAAGTGATAATATAAGTTAGATTTTAATGAAAGTCATTCTACAATCACACTCAGCCTCATAAAATATCACAAAGCTGCACTGAGTCTGCACCACAACTAGAAGGTACATTAATACGTCCTGTCAACTACAATATTTCATAAGCAGGCTTTTTGTGCCACACTTATTTTACTGAAACATATTGCTCAATAAAATCTGTCTTGACTTCTTGACTGCACTTCTGAACAAGAGTATTATAGATTTAATAAATAACAGCAGTTCAGACTGTTATTGCACATGAGATTTAAGATATACAATCAGTGATGTGATATATGTGTATGGTAACCTGCATGCCTCTGTGAATACATTCAGTCTCACTATTCAAAGTCTGCATGAAAAACCTGCAACACAAACCAAACCAAACTAGAAAGGTTTGAGGACAGAGCATTGGGAAATATATTGGTTATAGTTTTGACATTATTTGAAAGTAGTCATCATTTTATTTTCAATAGTTTGCCAACAATTAGAGCTTCTTTCAAATGGTTTATACTGTTATTAGACCAATGGCTCCCAACCTGGAGGTTTTCTCATATCTTCGTCTTTTTTTGTGAAATCCTCTATGGTGTCACCTCTTCAAACACAGAAAAGAAAATCCCTCATAAGTGGAAATGCTCACCCTGATATATGTAGATAGAGCCTAATTAAGGGGTCATGATGTCAAAATGACTGCTTTGGGGTAATTCTTCATTTTTATACGATTTCTGAATCAATGTAATGAAGTTTATTGATCTGTCAGGCATTTAATTTCCTGGATTAGCCACAACACAAACATTACAGTCGGCTTATTTTATCTGTAAGTAGCTTCTATTGATTTGCCAGCAAATGTAACATATCAAGATTTATATTGATATTTTAATATCACATATATTCATTGAGATCATTCAGTCCTACTTATCTTTTCGTGGTGTTAAATTATTTCAGGTGAGTCACAACAGGAACTGGAGTGACTGCCAAAACTGTAAGGTTGGTCACAATAACTGATCTGAAGCTGAAAGAGTGCAAAGACTCATGAATGCATTTCAGCTAGAAGCTATCGCCAGCGACGCTCTTTGCATACAGCGAGTAGGAAGCTGGCAGAACCATGTACATCATCCATGATGATGCAGGTTGACGCGGGCCTGTGGCTCTGATGCACGTTCATTATAAATAACTAAGTATAATAATAGTGTATTTGTGACTGTAATCATATGAGTTACAAACTCAGTGAAATGTAATCCAGCCAGTTCATTCAATTAGTTTATATAGAACAGGAGAGGTAATAAATGGGTGAAGAAGGGGGGGGCAGGTCTCAGGCAGTGGCCTCATTTAGGATCCTAGTGGCTTGAGGGTAGGAGCTCCCTCTGAGCCTGTCAGTGCCGGCCTGGTGTATCCGGTACCTTTTTCTTGGAATCCTTAATGACTCAACTAACCTTATTCTTGCCGCGCCTGGAGTAAATATCCTTTAGGCAGAGTAGAGCACCGCCTATTCCAAGTTCAGCTCAACAAACCAGTCTTTGCTGGTCCTTTCTGTCATGTTTGCCGCGGTTTTCTTATCACAAAGCTTTAAAAACAAAAAAAACAATGGACGTAGCCACCATGACGTTTGTAGTCTCCCATTTAAAACCTTGAGTTCTGCATTTTGATTACCGCCATCTTGGCTGCTGAACTGCTGAACTGCTAAGCATGCTAACTCACTAACTCAAATTCACTGTTAATTCACCACCACAGGCAGGTTGTAGCCATGGTAACAGTGGGCCAATCACACATGGCATCAAATCGAAGAACGCTTGCATTGACTGGCTGTGAGCAAATCCGTACAAAGAGTTATATTTTCTAGCTCTGGGTGCAAAAAGGATCAATTGCAGGTATCTTTTATAGTCTTTGAGACGTTTCAAACTACTTGGTATCGATTTATTTCGGTCGATACCTTAAAAGATATTGAGTACCGATACTCAACCCTAATAACACATCAGTCTTCAGAAATACATACAAATAATGACTGTGTACAGGTCTGATACAGGTCCGGGAGTAAAAAAATTCAAATATCGATATCAGCCAACCCTTACCCTAATCTTATATAAACATATTGTAAAATGTACATTTTTTGCAATGTGGTTATCAAAGGATATTTAACAGTTTAACTTCAAACAAAGAATGCAATGAAACCACTTGGTATCGATTTATTTCGGTCGAAACTTTAAAAGATATAAAGTACTGATACCCAGCCTTACTGCCGGTGCGCAATTATTTATTATCTTAATAATAAATAATTCATTTTGTTTTACAAAGTTAGGAAGATAACATTATGTCAAGCCTGATGCTTTCATTCTCTCCCGCATGGCGAGGTCTACAGTCTATTAACTCAACAATGGTATCAGATCGGTGTCGAGTATCGGCTGATATGCAAACACAAGGTATCGTTTTTGCAACCAGTGGAGTCGCCCCCTGTTGACCATTAGAAATAATGCAGATTTTAAGCATGTCCACATTGGATTCACTTTTAAAGACCTGGAGCTTTCAGCTTGTTTTAATACCAAGTAGTGATGTTCCCTGTCACGAGGGTCTTGATGGTGCAGAAATGGAGATATTTGTTGTTCTTGCAAGATTTTATAATTAACTGTTGATCAATGTATTTTTGGTTGCTGTTTGTTTTGGAAGAAAATATCTGAATTAGTTTGATTCTAATATTAGTATTATTTTAGTTAATTTGAGTACTGGTTCATGCTTTTGTTTTGAGGGTATTGGGCAGCTTGGGGCACAGAGGTGAATTTATTTCCCATAGGTAGACAGGTATAGGACCAGCAGGCACCAAAATAAAATAAACCAAAAGCAACGTCATGCTTGCCTGGACAATTCACTTTTTTTACCCTGTGTAAGATTAATTCTTGGGTTGCCTCAGTGGCTGTGTGCCTGATTTTTAAGTTTATATTTCGCCATTACACTCAACTTTCCTCGAGTGCATGAGCTGAAACAGTCTCTGCCTTGTCTTTCTCATCACTGACATCAGTAAACAGCGCTCTGATCAGACCCTCCATGATGTGGACTAGAAGACACTTGAAGCTAGGGCTGGGCAATATGGGCAGAATAGTATCCTGATATTTTTTGACCAAATACCTCGATGTGGATATTGTAGGTGCTTTCACAATGAGATTTTTTGATAAATAATCATCAGTAATGTGGATATAATAACTAAATGGATAAAGACAGATCATAAAACAGTCGGTTAAGCACTTATACCACATCACGATTAGGACTGGGTGATATAGATAAAATCAAATATCACAATGTTTTTGACCAAATACCTCGATATCGATATTGCAACTATATTATAGGGATGGTGCTTTCACAAAATATTTACACAATGAGACTTTTGATAAATAATAATCAGTAATGTGGATATAATGACTAAGTGGGTAAAGGAAAATTATAAAAATAATAAGAACAGCTAGAACAGTCTAAAAAGTTCAGAAAATGACATTGTGTTACTGTAATGCAGCCTTTGAAACCAGGAACATCTGCTGTATCACAATATTACGATATCTTGTCTCATATCACGATATCGATATATCGATTTATTCCCTAGCCCTACTTGAAGCTACACACTGTCTCCACTAAGGACTTTATATTGATATTTAAGGGGGTGCAGTTCCTTCCCTGCTTCATCCCAAAGTCCATTATCTGCTCCTTAGTGTTAAGGTTAGGGTTTATTGTTAGATGTGATCAGGCCCATCACAACTGTGTCCTCAGCACATTGGATGATGGTGTTTGGAGTCCAGAGTGGCTCCACAGTGGTGTGTGTTATAGTTTATTTACAGTCACATCAGACAGAGATAAGAAACCAGTCTGGAAGCTGTCAGGAGATTTAATAACAAAGCTATCAAAGCTGATAAAACACTGATAAAGCCTGAAGTTCACCAAACTAACTCAAGAAGTTTGTATTTAATGACGGAAGTGTGATAGCTGCATGCTAACTAGCCTCAGTGAATGTTAAAGCTAAATCAAACACCTGCCAAACAAACCTCATTAAACGTGTTTTTGTGCACAATAGACACCGCACATGGAAAACAAACACCCCTTCCCTGATTGTAGGGGTTATTTTTACTCAATGGAGGGTTTTTTTTCGTGTAGACAAAGGTCTGGCACATGCATGAGGCTTACCAGATTCATCTTGAACATAGGGGGTTGCCATTTTGGTGTAAATGTGCTGCTCCGTGCCCCTCAGTCGGTCGGTAATGTTGTGCCCCTAAAAAAAAAGAAACGTCCCCTCTCTCACTTCAAACCCCGCACAAGAACAAAACTACAATTGCCTCAACATCTGCTTTGTAAAAAATGTGTTTCCCCTCGAGGTGACACTGGTCATCATGGCAGCAGCTACAGACGGGGTGTTAAGAGTAGAGAATCCGCTGCTGTCTAACAGCGTGTGTTTGAGCGGGCGGTGCAAGGCAGCGAAACGAGCGCACCCTTTTCTTCAGCTTCGGAAATGACGACGTGGATGTTCGGTTGCCAGATCTGGAGCCTGAACCTGTAATCACCTGACTGAAGGGGTTGTTTTAATAGTAGACAGTATATACATGTATGTCTATGGTTATAATAGTAGAGACAGTACATGTATGTGTGTGGTTATAATAGTAGAGACAGTATATGTATGTCTATGGTTATAATAGTAGAGACAGTACATGTATGTCTATGGTTATAATAGTAGAGACAGTACATGTATGTGTGTGGTTATAATAGTAGAGACAGTATATACATGTATGTCTATGGTTATAATAGTAGAGACAGTACATGTATGTCTATGGTTATAATAGTAGAGACAGTACATGTATGTGTGTGGTTATAATAGTAGAGACAGTACATGTATGTGTGTGGTTATAATAGTAGAGACAGTACATGTATGTCTGTGGTTATAATAGTAGAGACAGTACATGTATGTCTATGGTTATAATAGTAGAGACTGTACATGTATGTCTATGGTTATAATAGTAGAGACAGTACATGTATGTCTGTGGTTATAATAGTAGAGACAGTACATGTATGTCTATGGTTATAATAGTAGAGACTGTACATGTATGTCTATGGTTATAATAGTAGAGACAGTACATGTATGTCTATGGTTATAATAGTAGAGACAGTATATACATGTATGTCTGTGGTTATAATAGTAGACAGTATACATGTATGTCTATGGTTATAATAGTAGAGACAGTATATACATGTATGTCTGTGGTTATAATAGTAGACAGTATACATGTATGTCTATGGTTATAATAGTAGAGACAGTATATACATGTATGTCTGTGGTTATAATAGTAGACAGTATACATGTATGTCTGTGGTTATAATAGTAGACAGTATATACATGTATGTCTATGGTTATAATAGTAGACAGTATATACATGTATGTCTGTGGTGATAAAAGTAGAGACAGTACATGTATGTCTATGGTTTAGTAGAGCGTATATACATGTATGTCTATGGTTATAATAGTAGAGACAGTACATGTATGTCTATGGTTATAATAGTAGACAGTATATACATGTATGTCTATGGTTATAATAGTAGAGACAGTACATGTATGTCTATGGTTATAATAGTAGAGACAGTACATGTATGTCTATGGTTATAATAGTAGAGACAGTACATGTATGTCTGTGGTTATAATAGTAGAGACAGTACATGTATGTCTATGGTTATAATAGTAGAGACTGTACATGTATGTCTATGGTTATAATAGTAGAGACAGTATATACATGTATATCTATGGTTATAATAGTAAAACAGTATACCATCAGGCCAATTATTTATTTAATACATTTTTAATATTTTATTTGATATATTTTTCTTTTTATTTGACATTTTTATCTTTATTTTTCATATTTTATTTCATACATTTATTTTTATTTTTTATTTTCTATATTTATTTTCTATATTTTATTGTATACATTTTATTGTATATATTTATTTTACATATTTATTTTTAATTTTCTAATTTATATATGTATTTATTTTAATTCGCTTTTTTCCCCGCAAACAGCAAATTACCAATAGAATTAGCATAAGATGGGATAAGATAAGATTTGTGTCATTTCAGTAAAGCATGATGTCATTAATGTTTTTCCAAATTGATACATGCGTCTTATATTAATTTTAATAATTTTTAATCAACAAAAAATCAGTCTGCACTGAAAAAATATGGCCAGTTTTCATCTTTCCCCGAGAAGTTTATTTTTTATATTTTTTTATAATTATCATAAAAAACACAGAAGAAAGTACGACAGAAATCTGACCAAACTGAATGTAGGCAACACAGAAAAACAGAGGCACAGGCTCAGTAACATGAGGGGGAGTATCCTCCCATCTTACCCAATATACATATGTTTAATGTGAAATACATTTTAACAGTGCAGGGGCCACTCCTGAGGACCTTCTTTGACACTGTGGTGGCTTCATCCATCTTTTAAGGGGTGGTCTGCTGGGGCAGCAGTATCTTGACTGGGGACAGGAAGAGACTGGACAAAGTGATAAAGAAGGCCAGCTCTGTCCTGAGATGCCCCCTCGACCTGGTGGAGTTGGTGAGAGAGAGTAGAATGATGACTGAGCTGTCGTCTCTGATGAACAATGACTCCCACCCCATGAGGGACACTCTGACTGCACTGGAGAGACTCCTTCATCCAAAGTGTGTAAAGGAGTGACATCGCAGGTCCTTCCTCCCTGTAGCTGTTGGACTGTACAACCAGCACTGCTCCCAGTAAAACCGGCACTCCTCCCAGTAAAACCGGCACTGCTCCCAGTAAAACCAGCACTGCTCCCAATAAAAATCAATCTATCTATCTATCTATTCACATTAAAATCTGTTCAATAACAATATCAAACTCAGGTATATTATCATTTGACACCAATGTTACTTTTGTATATAATGTTACTTTTTTTTAAAAGTATATATATATATAGTTATTTAGTTATTTTTTACTACTATTGTTTGTTATATTTGTTTGTTTGTATACTCTTCTTCTATTTTTCTTGCTGCAATAATGTAAACGTCTGCACTGTGTGACTAATAAGACAATATCCTATCTTATCTTAGCAGTTGTTTCTTGTTTTAAAAGGAGGGGTTTTGTTTTGTCTCCAACCTGGCAACCCAGGAGGAGTGTGTTAGAGGAAAATATTGCCCTCAGCAGCTTCAGAGACTACTTGGCATTAAAGACGGAGCCAGAGCTGCTGCAGTAAACCCGTTTCCAGAAGCTACTGTCCACTTTTCTCACCAGCACCAAGTACGTATATCACATTATTAATTCATTAACACAATGAACTGATTATTTAATATGCTTTAATAGTCTGCGAGTATTTTGTATTTTATTTATATCATGAAAGTTGAGATGTTGCAGCATTGAATAATAAAAGCTAGCCTGCTAACTCATAGCTGTGATGTAGATGAAGATGATGATGAAGGCGTTCATACTTGATGCTGCAAGCAAGTCATTGTTGTATTTACTGTGCAGCTAATTTGAACGCTAAACGCCCAAAAATGTAATGCGCATATTTAGCTCAGTAGCATCGCAAAAGGGTAATAAGGGTTAGGTAATGTTAGCAAGCTAGCGTTAACGTAGCCGCCGGTGTTACGGTTCAACTGGTGACCGTTTTAACTGGTAACCGTGTTAACTGGTGACTTTATAGTTTAATTACTTCTCATCTATGTTTTTAATATATGTAAGTATATTAACCATTTATGTAAGTTCAATTGTGTTCAGAAGATTCATTCAACCTCTCGTAACGTAATGTAATGTGAGAGAAGCACCAGTTAACACTATCACCAGTTAAACCGTAACACCGGGTCCTCCTCCTTCTTCTTCTATAGACAAAAAATGTGGAATGAAAGACTTGAAAGAGGGGTCACACCGTGCAAGAAACATGTAGGCAGAAGTTAAATAAGCATGCTAGTGTGGGTTATATGCTGATAAATACAAATAAATTAAGATTAGTTGTGCTATTTTGAAGCTAAGGTGGTTTCTTATTTTATTATTAGAGGTCCCTAGCAACTCAAATTTACACTGACTTTGAATAAGATGCCAGCCCTGCTAAAGCTAAGCTGCAGCAAAAGATGACAGTGGTCTCTTATCTGATTAGCCTGCTGCTACAAACTTCACATTATAGATGCCTTTTTTTAGTTCAGGATAAATCTGGATGAGTCACTACTGCTCTGTGTTTGTTATCTGTGTACAATACAGAGACACAGACACACTAATTTATGGGCTGTTTCTTTTAGATAATGAGATAAGGATTGGGGGTAAAAATGTCTCCCAATATAGCTGGAATGATTAGTTGCCAGCTATTAAATTCAATCATCAGCTATTTTGATAGGTAATCTATAATTCATATTGAGTCTTTTTTTTTAAGAAGAAGAAGAAGAAAATGTCCCCTTTTCTTTTGAGTCCAGCTTTTTAAAAATGTTTTCTAGTTATTTTCTGTGAAGGTAAACTTGATATTTTTGGACATTTTCCTCTCAAGTTCTGGGAAACACCAAACAAGTTATTCATTAACTGAGGTACATAATTGACACATTAATCTCTGATGACAGTAATTATGAGTTGCAGCCTTAGCTTCTAATCACACTTTAATTGGACCTCTAAGAAAAACCTGTCACCTGCGGCCTTTTTTTTATTTTATACATAACTATGCCTGTTGACAGAAGCCTCTCTATGTCTTCACACATGATCCACCTTCTTTAAATTTGCCAACATAATTCAGTTTAAACAAACTTTTTAGGCACCCAGGTTTATTTGAGTGCTGACTTTGTGCGTCCAGGAGCTTACATCACAAGTCCTCCTTGGCTCTCTCTCCCGCTCTCTTCACGACTTAAGGACCATCCCTCTTGATAAACATAATGCATCCTAGTGTGTGTGTGTCAGTGCGTACGTGAGTGGCCCGCTGCGGTGTCACTTGTGTTGATTGTACGTCTGCAGGTTTGACGTCTGCAAAAAAAAAAGGTGTGGTGTAACCAGGACTGTGACCAGGACTGTGACATGCCAGGTCCTAATCAGGAGGGTGTGGGTTTGCACAGCTTTTTAAGTTTCCTTTTCTAGACAACCAGGTCAGAAAGGGAAACCTAAAAGAGGGAAACAGCTGGCCCATAAAAAGTGAGTTCAGATTGGCGAAGGTGGAGTTTGGAGCATTTCTGAGGCTGGAAGAGACTTAATAAAGAGGTTTTAGGGATGTGGCAGCAAGTCAGCAAGAAAGAGTCAGCGGAGTATCGATTGTTGGGCACACACAGAGAGAGAGAGAAAGCATCACTTCCAAGATGAACCAATTTTTTTGTAAAGACTTGCAGATGTTACTTGTGCAGACATTGCAAAATGTTTAATTACTGTGTGTGTGTGTGTGCAGAAGAAAGAAGGAAAAGGAAGGAAATAAAAATGATGACTTTATTCAAGAATAGAACCGAATGAAGTTCTTAAATCTTTATTTGCAAAAGATTTGCAACTTTACAAAGTGACAAGAAAAAAGAGTTCGCTTCCCTGTTGCTGTGTCACTATTTAGAAACTCGTATAACGCAGATTTTACTTCCAGTTTTGTTTCTTGTAGTCTCAAGATATTTATCAGTTTTCCAGAGAAATATTTCTAAAATTATTGTTCCCCACTGGCTGCTACATTCCCGCCTTTACATGCAGTTAACACCGTTTTAGTCAGATATCTGTCCCTTCTGTTTCATAAATATATCCTATTATTATTTGTTGTAACTATTTCCCAGATTTTGAGGCACATTTTTCAACTTTACAAATTGACAAGAAAATATAAAACTTCTCCATCGTTTCAGCAATGATTTTATTTGCATCCCTGCTCCAGTGTCACTATTTAGAGGCTCGTATTAACGTCGATTTTACTTCCACTTGTGCTTTTTGTAGTCTCAACATATTTATCAGTTTTCCATTAAAATTATGCTACAATATTGTTAACCACGGCAACTACAGTTCCCCTTTTTCACATACAAATATCTGTTGCTTCTGTTACATAAATACATCCCAATATAACCCCAGATTTCATAGATTTTGGAGTGTATTTTGCAACTTTACAAAGTGACCAGAATAAAAACTTCTCCATTGTTCCAGTAATGATTTTATATGCACCCCTCCTCCACTGTGCCACTGTTTTAAAGCTCGTATAACATCGAATTTACTTCTAGTTGTGCTTCTTGTAGTCTCAAGATATTTATCAGTTTCAATAAAAAATGTTCTACAATAATTGTTAGACACTGACTGCAACATTCCCCCTTTTTTACATTCTATTAACACCATTTTCTAGTCTACCGCCCCAAACTGACCGGGTCTGTCTACCCCCCGCCCCTCACCCCTACTCTCCCAGCCTCCCAACACCAGCCACTTTATTATTATTATTATTGTTATTATGTATTTTATTGGTGTCTACCTCACCGTCTGAGAGAAACATCCTCTACATGTCCCTTACATGTAGCAGGATTGACAATAAAGAACTTATTCTATTTGTTTATTTGTCAGGGACAGTCATATTAATAAACATGTCTGTAAATATGCCAGAATTAGGTTAGTTTTCATCTGTTGTCCCTGGCCAGTTGAGAGTTGGCGACAACATTTTAATCACATTTCTGTCCCTTCTGTAAATTAAATATATCCCAGTGTTGGAGGTAACCATTTTTCCTGATTTTCTTGGTGTATTTTGGGGCCAAAAAGTGTTAAAAGCAGATGACTACTCTCTGCATTATTGTGACTAACATTAGTATCAGTTGTAATAACAGAAATTAGCTGTGAGAAATTAAAGACACATTATGTGGCAAAAACACACTCTTGAGGCATTCAGTCAAAATCTCATATCTGCTCATTTCAGATACAACGCTGACATCATCTAGAAAGCATCTGTGCCACCAGTTATGAGTTTTGCATGGGGGGAAAAATTCAAATTATTTGCGGTTGTTCTTGATTGTGACTCAAAAAAAACTATTTGTCAGAGTAGATTGTGAAATGTTTTGAGTTTACTGTACATTTTCGCCACCCTACTTGAAGGGGCCCTGGGTTCGAGTGCTCGGTGAAGAAGTCCTCATAACGCTATCACCCCACCGCTCCTGCAGAGAGAACTGAGAAAAAGGAAATACCCTTCAAAGACACTTTCTGCCAAGAACAATATTAACTGCAGATTCTCCAGCACGCTCTGCCAGACAGACAATAATTTATTGAAATCTGTTTTTCATTCATATTTTAAAGCCGGAGGAAATGGATTTCATGTGATTTGCATTCATATTTTCAGATCTTAGGAAAGTCGACATTTGGTTTTTGTGTATTTCGGTTTCATACAGTATGACTGCAGCTGAATTCAGATTTTTATTTTACATTCTTGACATGCATGAAACTGCTTTTTTTCCCCCCTAACTGATACTTACAACACAACTTTTTTTCTTTTTTTCTTCTTCTTCTTTTTTCTCTCCCCACAGATTTGGATGAATTTGGTGCAGGACAAAGAGAGAAAAAACTGAAACTTTGCCTGAATGGTGAAGGCCTCATTTGAACCTCGCTCTTCCAGTCGTGAGCCTCGTTAGCGTCTCATCTAGCAAGAAAGCTACCACTCTCTGAGCCTTTATTTGATCTCCAGCTTAAGCTTATTTGAGGAGTTATTAAAGTCTTTAGGAAGCATAAAACTAAGCTTTTGTCGGATACGTCAGTGCGGACTTGCAGCTTAAAGCATGGCCAAGAAAAACAGCCAAAAGGGTATGTATCTCTCTTTTTCACAACTCAAATCTATCTTATATTATTTATACTTGCTGGATATTTGAATGTACAAATACACGAAGAAGAAGAACACATAGCGATACTTCCAGAGTGAAGTTGAGTTATTATAAAAGGGAGATTCTTGTGGACATTTACAGAGACATTAACCTACTTTCATGGAAAAACGGCCTTTACAAGCGCCCAGTTTTTCATTTCTGCCTCGTCTTTAAATGGCCATAGATTATCTTTGGACTTTACTCCGACTCTCTGCAGTCAGCTATTTTATCACATTTAAAAATACATTTCCTCAGAGTGATTTTGTTTTTTTTTCTATACCTCATCTCAGCTGTTTTCTTTCTGCTTTTGATAACAGAAAGCTCCGGGTTGTTGCTCTTTAAAGAATGTCTTTCTGGAGGCCTTTATTAGTTATTAGTCATTTAAATCTGATGCAGATCCCAGACTGTCGAGGCACAGATGTGATGAATTTTTCTTTTTTTTTTTCTTTCTTTCTTTCTTTTCTCTGTGCTTGCTGACGTTTTCTCATTGTGTGGAGTTTTTTTTTTTTTTTTTTTTTTTAAACAAATGATTCCTTCAGTACACAAATTCAATCTGGTTTAACTTATCAGATGGTGTTAATAGTTTTCATGAAGATAAACATGGCTTGTGCGTGTGTGCGTGTGCGTGCGTGTGCGTGCGTGCGTGTGTGTGCTTTTTAACTTGATATGAAGTCAAATAACTCCACAAGCACAAATCTGCCATTGTGAATGTGATTTTGAAATGTATGAACGTGGCTGACAACTCTTTCCAGGAAATTCTCTGAAGATATCTGCGGGGTGTTTTGTTTTGCAAATTATGTTCTACAGACGATTTGCAAACACGATTCAAAGCCTGAGCAGACAATTGAAATTTAGTTGTTTTGTTATTTCTTTTTGTACTGTTTTGTTGTTTTCTAGATACCTCTTCAGTGGTTTTTGACACTCACTCAAAAATGGTAATGTCCCAGGGAGGAACAGCAGAGAGGATGAAAGAGAAGGTAAGAACTCAATGTTTGCTCAATGGTACTAACCCAATTAACTACATTATTCATTTGATGGATAATTAATTACAATATTACACAACATTTGGACCTGATTAAACAAATAGTTAAAGGAGTCTTCCCATACTTTATTTCCCAGTGATTTTTTTTTTTTTTTTTTTTTACAAAGTCATGCTAGCTTGACCAGATTAAGTTTGGGATCAAAAAAGTTTGTGGTAGACATGCACATCCCGAAAAAGAAAGCAGGTCCTGGACCAAATATATCTATTCATCTACTTATTTATTTATTTTAATGTTAGCATATTTCTTAAATGTATCTGCTATTTTCTAGAGATGCTGTGCTGTCTCCTTGTTCTTGTAACAATGACGAATAAAGTACTTTGAACTCTGAACTTTGAAATAGCAAATAGATAGATTTAATAAGATACTCAACGCTCTTCTTCAGACTCAGATTCAGGTTGGGTACATTTTAAAAATGCAGATATTTATGCCTGAATTTCAAAGGTTTCAGGTCGACGTCTGTCCATCTTTTGGGTGGATTACATTATTATATTCCTCTTGCTGGCTTTTTACTCACAAAGCTTTTATTGTACAGTAACATAATGAGTGCAGCTGTCTGTCTGCTACGCTCTCTGTATGTCGAGGAGAACCAGAGAGAAGAGAAACTAAACAGCACAACGCATGTAGAGACTCTCTCACTGACCTGAAATTAAATCAGTGCGCTTAAATGAGGTATTTGTGTTTATTTGTTGATTCCTAAACATCCATTTGACTTCCCAGTGAGCTGACAGAGCACACTGTCGAGGGATAGTTTGACATGACAGGAAGCCTAATCCACTTAATGCTTTTAATCTCTAATGAAAACAATTTAAGTAAAATGTGAAACCAAAGTTGTTTTCATTGGAGGTAATTTCGTTTCTACTTTCAACCCAAAGTATAAAGAATTGATGCCAAAACTGAGCTGAGGTATGGATGGCTGTTAGTTCTATTTAATGTTAATGGGGGGGGGGGGGGGGGGTTGTCTTTCTTTCCTTACAAAACAATACAACTTTTATGTGTTTAAACATCTGTTGCGCTGTGTCCTCAAGCCAAATGTTATTTAAATGTTAAAACATCACCAGTGTGAATATTGAATCACCTTTTGTGTGTTCTCTTGATAGAATAATAAAACCTGTTCCTCTCACACTCGGTGCATTTTGTTTGCTCTCGTTTTCACAGATCAGCGCCGTCAGAGCCGTCGTCCCCAACAAAAGCAACAACGAGATTGTGCTGGTGTTACAGCATTTCGAGAACTGTGTTGACAAGGCAGTGCAGGCTTTCCTAGAAGGTATGAAGACGTCACAGCGGTTGACTTCAGGAATGAAAGATTGTTGACACATAAAGTTTACCGATAAACAGTTATACTTTAGCTGCATTGTTTCCCTCCTTAAACTCGTATTACTGCATATTTTGCTGTACAGAAATAGTTACACCACACAGAGAAAAATATCCTTTATGGTATTTTAATTATGCTAGTATTATATGACAAGGTATAATCATAATATTTTGACATATTTCCACATCTGCTTGGTTTTCAGTTTACTGCATTTAAATCAAACCTGTTGTCTCTCATTGCTCGTGCTTAACGTGACCTTGAAAACTATTTCTCTTCATGCATGCCGCACTTTGCATTCAGAGGGCTGGGCATCATTTGCATGCCTTTAGCTTCACATGTTTAATTTTAGAACGAGAAGGTTTGTCCCCGTACGTCAGACTACTTTGTTCCTTATGCAGCGATGTCTCAACAATACGTCAGAGCACTCTAATATGGAGTTAGGTATTTCAAGGCTTTGTAAGTATGTACCTTCGTCACGTTATGTTTGCTTTACGCCTCAGGCAGCGCAGTTGAGATCCTGAAAGAGTGGAATGTCACCGGCAAAAAGAAGGTAAGCTTCAGAGACCTGGCATCTTGAGCATATTTATATCATCTTGTTAAAACTATTAAAAACAAAATTCTGTATTTTCTTAACATTTTGAGGTTTTATTTCGGCTTTATGTTAAAGTTTTCCCTGCGTGCACTGAATCAGTCCAGGTCACTGCACTGATTAGGAAAGAGATAATGAACAAAGAGAATTTGAATAAAGGAGTTTGACATTGATATCTTCATGTCCAGCCCAAGAAGAAAAAGAAGCCCAAGCCCCAACCAGAGGCCTCCGCCGAGCCTGCTCCCCCTGAGGCCGTGTCGCCAGAGGAGGGCAAGGACGAGACCAATGGCTTTCACGCCAACGGATCCGTAATGGATGGAGAGTCGCTCGATTCTCTGAGCGAACAGTTGGACTCTGCTTCCCTGGATGCGTCCGAGCTGGACTCTGAACCTGCAACATCTGAAACCACCGGTAAATAATGAATGAAGGAATGTTGGTTTTTTTAGGGGGTGTCATTCTAGGGTGAGGATTGTCTGCTTCATGAGCGTAGATGAAAACTATTCCTGGACTAATACGCACATATGATAGGAATGCATTTTTGGATCGGATCTGTTTTCTCAAGTTTAGTGACACCGAGCCTCATACAAAAAATCACTTGCAGGAACAGATTTGACCTAAAATGGTGACTTAAGAAAATCAGAGGATGAAGCTCTATTACCCTTAACAGTGTAACATCATGTGCTGTATACTAATCTCTCATCCATCTCTGTGACTGTCACATCCACTTGACCTCCTGCCTCCCATCATGGCCCACCTGGCAGGGGATTTATCAGGATGTCTTCTGACTTTATTAATATTACTGACACTCGTTTACATGCATTTAAAGTAACCAGGTTCCTCCTCAGAGAAACCAAGTCATGACAGAAATCGGGGAACGCCTTCGCATGTATTTTAGTAAGCTGGTTACCTTTTTAAATCAGCATTTACATGCAGCAGATCAGTAACCACATTTCTGTCTTACACCAAGCATTATTTTGGAAGCGGGGCTTACTAATTTTTATTGCATTTGTGATAAAAGACACCGACGCTGCTTCCTGACATCCTGCAGCCACAATGAGACAGACAGACAGACAGACAGACAGACACAGTGGAGCTCTTCATTTCACAGCACAGAAGTGTCCGAGTTCATTCAACTATGTTCTGTGGTTAAAACGAACTTATTCATGAACTTATTTAGATGCTGACTGTCTATTTTTTGTTAGTTTCATTTTCACTTGAACTTTGGATGGACTCTAAGTATGAGGAAGCATTCTTGTGTGTAATGATCCTTCCTTTTATTCAACCGCTCTGCTGTTCTCTTTCTTTCCGCAGTCTTTTTTATACACATGCACACTCGTAAAAAGCCAATTGGAAATCTGGTTGTGCACGCAGAGAAATCAGCGTTCTCCAGGAAAAACTACCTTACATGCATGTAAACGAACTTGGCCACAAATAGACCAGAAAGGTGGCTTTAAATAGCAATTTTTAGGGGTGTCAATTTATCATGTTTTTGATTACATTGATTATCATTTGTCATGTTAATGATTACATGCATCTCCTCGTGAGACAGGTGGTGATCATCAGTTTGAAAAGAGTAGCGTTTCACATCCTCAGGCTCTACTTGTCTTTGTATTTACTGCTGCATTAGTTGTAATGTAATGAATGAATGAAAAGGAGAATTGCAGAGGAGGAAAAGGAAATTGATAGTGTCTGTTTCCACCATGAATCAGCTGTTAAAGGTTTGATGAACATTAGCACGTAACCACTCCACAGATGTACTCTCTTCATCTTAAACTGGTCGTAAAAGGATATAAGAGTACTTTCTTGTTTTGTGAATGAAGTAGGAAGCAAATTGAAGCAACCAATTAGTGGCAGTCATCCCTCCAAATCCCACCCGTACTTTTAGAACGAACTGCCCCTCCAGCAGGGACTTTTTTGGTGGGTAAAACGATCTCCTTGGAGCTTAATTTACACTGTGGTCCCTCCGGTGGAAACCAGATTGGAGTTCCTCAACAGGTTCTTAGCCCTTGGTGTAAGTTCCTGCGGTTGAAACACAGCTACAGTGAGACTCTCAGAACATCTTAACTCGAGTCTTCAAGTCTCACAGAGTGACCACAAACTACTTAACGCCCTAGCATCGCTGCTGGTACTCTAAAGACACAACCCTTCCTGAGAGGAAACACAGAAGCCATGTGTGACTTCATCATGACATCACATGTGACAACTGTGGACATCTTGGACACAGTCTGAATGAACGCTAGAAACTAGAGCTGCTGCTGTATTGATTTTTCTTTTTCTTTCCACACAATTGACCCTAACCCTAGGGAAGCCATTCAAACCGTTTGCAGGAACCACCATTAGAAAATAATGATGATAATTTTAAACGTCAGATAATTGGTCCCTAAAAGCAGTATTGGCCTGAGTATAACGCAACCCTGATTATAAGGCACCCCCAACCTTTTTGAACACATGTTTTTTCATAGTATAATTACACCCTCATATACTCTCCTACCAGGCTCCTGCAGTCAAAAACTACTTTCTCCTGCAGTTAACATTTATGTGACTCTCTTTTGACTTCCTTATTATCTGTTACAGAGTTATTTGTGGGACGCCATAAAAACACTTTCGACTCGTTTTCACATGTCATAAATTTAGATTTCCTCCACGGCAGAAAAAACGCGTTTCAAAAAAACATTCAGAAACTGGTGCAGGTTAAACTGGACGTAGCAGTAGTATTGGTGGTATTCAGTGCAGCAGTCATCAGCTTAACGCTGCGTCACGCCGTCACACACCACACCACCCATTACCACAAGTAAATTCTCAATCTGTGGGAAACACCAAAGAACAAGTTTGTACGGTTAAAGAGAGTTTGTGGAATCCATCTTGCAGCTCTATTTTAGGATTAAAATACAAAAATACAAAAATCACATCTTTTTGTCCCTGTGTGTATTGTTCTTAATCTTTAAGATCTTAAAGAGTGCAACATAAGCCATATGTTATATCAAATCTTACCATTTTCTCCTCTTATTAAAAGTTATTTTTTGATGGCTTATGTTGCACTCAAAGGCATACACAAAATTCAGTTTAAATGTAATCTCCTCTGATTTAAATGTCAAATAGTACTAATTATATCTGAACCTTTTTTTTTTTTTTTTTTTTTTGTAAGGCCTGTTGAAATACTCAGTCAGCAGTTCTGCTTTGTGTCTATTTTAGGCCGCTTTTTGGGGAACAAGTTTTGAAACGACTAACTTACTTACTCATGGTTAAGTAATGTGTCTTCTAACAGGTGCAGAAGCAGAAAGTCAAGTTAGTGCTCCGAGTCCAGCTCCTCAGCAGGGAGGGAGGAATCACCAGGCTCCCAGAGGCAACAAGCAACGGCACAGGCCAAGCTCGAATTCACATCATCCCTCATCCACCACCGATGAAAGCAATCAAGGGTCATCAGGGGTCAAAAAGATGGGTTAGACACCTTTTACCTCTTATCTACCTGATCCCGTCCTGCATGTAGTTTCTCATATATCGCATCATTACCATGTCACATTATTTCTTCACTTATTCTTAAACATTTGTGCTCAAGTCTTAATTTAACGTCTCCTCCTCAGCTCCCAACATCGACCGCTCCGTGAAGGACCTGCAAAGATGCACCGCCTCGCTCACTCGTTACAGGATGGTAGTCAAAGAGGAGATGGACTCATCAATCAAAAGGATGAAGCAGACGTTTGCTGAGCTACAGAGCTGGTATGTAAACTTGTTTCTTAAATCTGGATGTGTTCATAGCTATAACCGAGTCTTGAGGTGATAGAAAGGTTTGATGCATGTTTAGAAAGAAATAGGTAGATGAAAACACATTTTTTGGGGCAGTTTCCACTCCTCAGGAAGTAGTTATGTTTGAACCGGAGGAAACGGACTACATGTAGTTCCTGTACGCTAGTTTCGGGTTTAGAAAAAGTGGCAGCTCTGAAGTTGTGTTCTGCCTCACTTACAAACAAGGAAGTACGGTAGTATCAATATTAGGACAAACTTCAAGACTGAGAGCAGAAACCACAATGAACTAAGAGTACGAGAAAGAGTACATGAAAGAGAGAGAAGGGAGTGGAAAATGAGGGGAAATGAAATTTATATTTATTTATTTCCTTGTAGATCAGTTCATTGTTGCTTTGGATCCAAACATGAGATTTATTGACAGTAAGAAAAAAGGCCAGTTTTATCCTTTACCCCAAAAAAAATCATCCTCTGTCGACGTGGCTCTATGAAAGGCAAAGTGGGTCAGTTAGTATTTTAACATGGTAAAATGCCAAAGTACTGTTCCAGGACACTGAACTGCACTGTTAGCACGGTAATGTTTGACTGTTTGTAAGCAATTCAGTTCAATTTAATTTATATAGCAACACATCATAACAAAAGTTTCACATAAACTGTACTCTTTTTAATTTATTGATAGTTTCGTGGCTGTAACGTTCAACAATAGAAATAAATAAACCTGGCAGACTTTGGAGAGAGAGATGAGCTCTGAAGTTTTTCTTTCATTCAGTCCTTCAACTCGGCTCAACTCGAAATATCAGTCAGGAGGAACGAAACACAAAGAGCCTGTAAATACACACAACTGAAGAAGACATCTAAAGTATGTGGAGTTTGATTCATCTCTTCTGGATTCACAACCACCTGGATGAGTGACAATCTTTACACACATAACTACAAAGACAACAGCTGAGGAATGTGTTACGGCCCCTTTTTCTTTTCTTTTCTTTTTTTTGTTTTTTTTTTTAAAGACCATCATCAGCCTAATTTGCCTAATCCTCACACGTCCTCAGATGTGATGCAAACTCTAACAGGCATTTTAATTTCTTCCGTTTCTATAGTTCCTAAAGCAATTTGGTCAAAGTTCTTTCTGTGTGACATAATATTATGTTGTTTTGCTTCCTGTTACGCGTTTACTGTCAAGTGTGAGTGTTGTAAACATGGTGTGTAGGTTCCACTATAAGTCAAAGGGCATTTTTCTCACCTTTACCTTATCGTAGTGACAGTGGATCAGAGTTTTGTAACAGAAAACAGAGTGCTCTTTATAATACACCTCAGGCAGCTTTTTATGGAGCGTTTTATTTGAGCAGCTGAATATTATAAAGACTAGAGACTAGAGTGACTTATTAACTACTCTAGATAATGAAAATAGTACTACTGTTTTGAGGCAGAACTAACAATCATTTTATTATGCTTAAAATCTGCTGATTATTTTCTCAGTTAATACTTTTGTCTGATTTCTTAGAGACCATATTGACATCTTCAAATGTCTCAATTTGTCTAATCAGAAGTCCAAAATCCAAAGCTATTTAGTTTATTGTTAGTAGTAATAGTTTCATATCCTCACATTTGAGAAGCTGCAACCAGCAAATATTCAGCTAAAACAATTATTTGATTATTAAGAGTTAATGAAAATAAACTTTATTCATACAAGAGATGTAGCTCAAAGTACTTTACAGATCAAAATAAAAAATACAATAAAAGCAAATAAACAATTTGAAAATATTTGATATTTAATAAAAAAATAAGTTAAAATGACACACATCAAGAGCAAGAAAAGAAAACGTTTTCAGCTGTTTCTTTATGTTGCGATCAGTTTTCAGTCAATGAATTAATCAACCAGTCATTGCAACTTCTTTCTAAAGAAATAATCATTCAATGTGTAATTTCATTATATATGTTTGTCTGAAAGATTTGACGACTAAATGAATAAATGTGTAGAGTCATTTTATGAAGACTTTACTTTTTATTCCATTTATTAAAAGTAGTGTTAAGTTCACCTCTTCCTAGCAGTACTAATCAATTCAGGCCGTGATTAGTCAGCAGGATGAGACCGTCCTGATTAATCTTTAGGAGAATTTGGTAATTGATGATAAAAAGCCTACTAGACACTTACTTGATGTAGGTTGAAAATATGGCGAGGTTAATCAGAACTGCAACTTGAGTATCCCTGAGATATATTTTAGATTAACTGCAGATGCTCTGAAGTGTCATTAGTATGTGTGAGAGCTACTTCATTATTCTCAGAAACGTGATACAGTGGTTTCCTGTCCATATTCTGAGCACTGGGAGATCCTTTTAGCTCCACTTTTAGCTCCCGACCACCACTTCTGCTTTTGCTGCTTTTGCTTTTGCTGCTGCTGGTGGCTCGTAAAAGCTGACCAGTTTGTCATTTTAACACAGATAATAAAAGACAATGTTTTGTTAACGTTCGACACCTTCAGCTCCCATGACACCTTCATCTTTGATCGGCAATAAAATACTTTTTTGCTAGTAATACATCGTCTCTTATGGACATGAAACATCAGAACGTTGTGTTGCAGCTTCTTATTTATATATTTTTATTAGAGAATATAATGAGAATATAAATGATCTGACTAAGATTAGTGAAAAACCACAAAGCTACCGCTAAGCTACACGAAAAGACAAAAAGGCTTTTCTACTGGGATCAAATGGATAATATCATTACTGAATAATCCTCAATCAGCTATAAACAGTATTAAATTTAAGACCGTGTCGTCTAATTCACGCCAGCTGTCAAACACATAGTACTGTTGCCTCCATAACTTCTGGCCATCTATTGTTCAGTCACAAACACCACAAAATACAACTGTATATTTTCAGGATTTGGTTCAATAAAGTCTTCTAAAGAAGTCTGTCATTAAGTTATTTCAGCCAACAGGAAGTGAGTCAACTCGGCCAGAGAAGGGCTCTTAAAGCTCAGCGGGCCGAAAAAAAAAAGATGTGAGAGTCTGAGTAATCCTGAAGCGCCCAACACATCGTCCACTTCTTTTGGTTTTTCTTGCTACTAAGAATTGTTTTCAGTCAGTCTTTTTTTTTTGGTTAATTGATTAGTGGTTTGGTCCATAAAATGTCAGAAAGTTGCGAAAAATGTCAATCAGTGGTTCATAAAGCCCAACGAGACATCTTCAAATGTGTGTTTTGTCAGTTTGATGAAGGCTAAAGAAACAAGAACATATTCATTCATATTAATTATATTCATTTGAGACTGAAAAAATGACTAAAAATGAATTATAATTAAGAATAGTTGCCTTTTTTTAAAAATCTTTTCTTCTGTTGATTGATCGATCGATTTATTGTTGCAGCTCTACTTTTGGTACATTCATGAGTGTGTCTCTTTCTAATTGCACCACTCAAAATGTGAATAAAAAGCCGTCATTGCTTCTTTCCTGGCTGCATCATTCTGCCTCACTGTTGTCCCACTAGGACTTCTGAGGCTTTGAAAATGTGCATTTATATCTCAGTCATTGTGAGATATTGTGACAGACTGTTCAAAGACCTCGATGGTGTTGCAATTTTTTTTGCCAACAAAAAAACCCCAAAAATTATGAAATTAGTTATGCCAAAGATAAAAAAAAACAGAGAACTTAGGAGAGATGTTGAAATGATGCATCATTTTACACCCACGCACACCTGGCCAATCGCTTCCTGAACTAGACGAGATTGTCAGACTGTCTCTTTTGTAACGTTGTAATGCAAATGCTCAGATGCAAATGCTTCTAATTTCTCAATCGAGAAGCTGGTAGGTGATCTGACAAGGACTTCTTTTGAAGCAGACTACGGACTTAAGCGGACGTAACATGCTGTTTGTGTTTTTCTGTTATTTTTATATCTTAAGATGTCAAATTTTTGTGTTAAAACTTGGTCTGAGAGCCAAAACTTGCCAGGCTGCTCTGAAGGGTTAGGGTTAGGGTTACCTCTACTTCCTCCTCGTGGTGCCAACAAACATCCGCTCTGTAGCCTTTGTTGCTAACATTGTTCTAGGGATTGTTCACTCGCTCAAATTCAGGCTCAAACACAATTCAAGAAAAAGAAGTGAAGTCCTACTACAAGTCGTTTACGTAGGAGGCGGGCCTTAAACAAACAGGAGCTAAAACGGGCTTTTTCAGACAGAGGCTGAACTGAGGGGCTTGCATAAAGAGACAGTAACTATCTTTAAATTATGCAAAGATATTCCAGCAGAGCCCCAAAATAAAAATACAGATCTGGAAATGTGCTTGACACGTCCCGTTAATTGGACTTGGATCAGAAAGCAGCATGAAATAATATGAAATCTCTATTTTTATCCATCACATATTCTAGCTACAATTTAAATCAACCTTTTCCTCCAGCTTTCTGTATCATAAATGCCAGAAATGAAATGGAAGAAGAAAATGGAACAAGAATACACTAAATGTCATGATTTACCATTACTTTTATTATTCCCTAAATACTGATCTAATGGGGATCAGAAGTACAGCTACAGCAGCAGTAAATCACAATGCAAAACCTCCAGCTCCAATACAAAGTGTTGAGCTGCGTCTGTGTTTGTAATCTCGGTGCAAAGTCAACACACCTAGTATTTAGGAGCCAGTAAAGTAAAATAACCCTCCTCTCTCTTTTCTCTTTTTTCTTAGTTTAATGGACAGAGAAGTGACTCTACTGGGAGAAATGGACAAAGTGAAAGCAGAAGCCAGTAAGTACTTGTATTCTTAAGACTGAACCAAAACCCTGCTTGTCACATACCACCCGGGAGCTGCTAGTATTCCTCACATAATATGATCACCTGACTCGAGGGCTCAGAGACTCTGACCTAAATCACTTCCGGAAAGGTAGTAAAAGAGATTGTTGTGGAACAGCAAGTCCCAGTTTCTACAAAAACTGCAGCAATGTCCTCAGGGGTCCTGCTTTACCTACAGCATACCACTCTCTGTGTGTGTGTGTGTGTGTGTGTGTGTGTGTGTGTGTGTGTGTGTGTGTGTGTGTGTGTGTGTGTGTGTAACATGACAGAGCAAGACCGCATATTTTTACAAGTAGGCCATTCTCCCTTATTCTCAGTGCAGAGTGTTGTGTGTTCCAGGCCTGGAAAAAGTGAATAGTGTCAGGTGTCGGGGGAGACTCAATGCTGTCTTTGTGCGAGGCGTGTGGGGAATTGAGAGGAAAACCAAGGAGTTCTAGTGCTTCTTTGACAACACAAAAACCAGGTTTCCTCAAAAGCCTCCTCCACTAATCTCCTTCATATGTTAGATTTGTGTTAACTTAATGGTTTCCCCTGAAAACTTTTTGATCTCCAGAAGGAAAATGTTTAAGATTGTTTGATTTATTTCATATGTATATTTAGACTATAAAGGATGTTGACTATCTTTGAGGTTTGGGCTGTACAGTGTAATGTAGTACAGTTCAGGATATAATGATCCTCATTCATTCATGCTGCTGTACAGAAGGAAGCTGTATCATTACTGTAACTGGTATACTGATATCCAGGGCTGTTTCCAATCAGTCTATTAGTTTACTAATGCATTTTGGGACTTGATGTAATGACCTGACCTTTGTGTCCGTGACTTATGTATCATGTCGAGATATGTAAGTGGTTTCATCTTTGACCCTTGTTTACCTGTAGATGCTGAGTCAGCTGCACTTTGTACTCAACCTAAGTCATTGACGCCTAGTGACACTACAAAACAGTTAGTAGTCAGTTGATTGATAGAAAATGATAATAATAATGATGATGATAATAATGACTGTAAGAATCTGTGAATATTCTCTCATTACAGCTTCTTAGATATAAGAAGTGTGCCACATGTCTTATGTGAGAGTAAACTCAATAATGTTTTGAAAATCAATTTTGAACTTTTGGCCTAAATCAGTCTAAAGGTTCAAGAAGTAAGATTGTGACTGGAGGGTCAGCGGTTAAATCTGTGTGGGGGAAGTGAAGAAGCAGTGTTTGCCTCTCCTTCTTTATCAGCCCTTCAGCAAGGCCTTAACCCCAGCTGTCCCAGTGGAGATCAGGCTGTGGTTGTACTGGGCAGCTTCCAGGTGAGAGAGAGAGAGAGAGAGAGAGAGAGACTCCTGAATACATAAAAGTTAGGGTTATATGTATTTATTTGATGGTGCCACCTCGGACATCAGAAAGCTGTGATGAACATTTTTCACTATTCTGTGGATGATTAATTAAGAAGAATTAGCAGATTAATTGATAATACAGATATGTATTCATTAGTAAGTGGTAACAAACTGATGTGTCAGTGAGTTGTACTGCTGATAGACTTGTAAAGATCTATCAAATGTTTTAATCTAACCTTAATTTAACCCAGAACTCTCTTGTGATACATTATCTCTTCTACCAGGGTAAACTACCCAAAATGGCAGCATACAATAAAAGTTACATAAAAACACATTAATTTAACACAATCACATCTAACACAAGAAAACCGGGTCAGAGAGATAAAACTTAACTATTTAAATCAGTTTCAATTCCTCATGAAACATTTTTAACATTATGCTTGGATGCCTGATGTCCGACATTACACAATAAAGTACTTCTAAACTGATACAGAGCACAAAATAGGTTTTAGGTCCATTTGTTGGTTTCATAAAACCAGTTAAAGCTCACACTCTGCTGCTGTGTTTCAGTGGTGGTTTTGGACGCCCGACAGAAGAGAGCGGAGGAGCTCAGACGGCTGACGGACCAGTCAGGATCCATGTCTGAGGAGCAGCTGTCTGAACTGCGCGCAGACATCAAGGTGATCTCACAATACCGGTGCTCCAGTTTGGCCTCGTCTGTCTAGCACCTTCAAAAACCAGACAGATGAACTGAAAGAGAAGAGCACATGAAAACATTTCTATCATCTCAAACCATGCTGCTGATGAATGATTATTAACGAGTTATCTCTGCTTCTTTTCTTTCAGCACTTTGTGAGCGAACGTAAATATGATGAAGACCTTGGGAAAGCCGTAAGATTTACATTCGATCTGGAACCTCTGAAGACGAGCATCTCAGGGTTTGGATCAGGTAAAGAATCCTGTTCATTGTTTATCTCCATCTTTACATACGTTACCACGACGATAAAAGTGATACAGGAAGCCTTTAACCACTAATCATACAATAGAAGAGGCTGTTTACTTTTAAATGTCGTGGCTGCAGCAGTCTGTCAGCAGGCTCGACACGTAGTAATAAAAATACTAATAATATAACACCTAACAACATCTAATAATAATATAACATCTAATCTAACATCTAGTAGTAGTAGTAGCTTTATTGTCATTAATAAAATGCCAGAACAAAGCAATATGTTGTTATTTGAATAAGATAAGAAATAGACACAACTATTATAAAAGGGACTAATTATCTTCAATATGACATTTTTTACTTATCTTTGTTTAATAGGATTATTGATTCCAGCTCCCAGTGGACCAAACAAAGCCACACAAACATTACATCACATGGATCAAAACTTTAAGCTTTTTCGGGCTGTGTGAACATTTATCCAACAACATGTCAAGCGTTGGCTTTATAAACTGTTTATCCACAGAATTATTTATTATCAGCAATTAATATTTGTCATTTTGCTGAACTAAAGCAGAGATCTGTCTCATTAAAGAGGATCATAAGTCACCTCGTCAACTTAGCTCATTGAAACCAGAACCCTTCAAATCCCAAATATAAGCAGGTTTCTTCACTGTGGGCATTAATTGTGTTGCCTTATTCTCATGATGAAATGAGTTCAATTCATTTTAAAAGGTGAATTTACTACTTTTTTTCCCTGCATGCCGATATTTGATAGGCGTCTGTCAACTCCAGTGATCTAACATGACATAACATGGCAGAAATTAGCAGTGTCGACAGCTCGGCATCCACTGCAGCTTTTACTATTAAACATAAAACTTAAGTGACATTTTACGAGTTAGATAATGATTTCTTAGTGAGCACAGAAAAAACTACAGCTCCTAGTAACTACAAGTGAGGCAGCGTCGTTACTTACATTAATGTAATGATGATAATAATAATAATAATAATACATTTTATTTATAGAGCGCTTTTAACAATACTCAAAGACTCTACAGAATCAAAGACAAATAAAGCAATAAAACCAAACAGAATAAATGAAAACACAATTAATAAAAGCAATACAGAGAAGAAGAAACAAAATAGGAAAACAAAACAAAAGAAAAGAAAACATCAAAACAATCAAACATTAAAAGCACATTTGAAAAGGTGAGTCTTGAGAAGTGATTTTAGAAGTGAGGTTGGTGTCGTTCACATTCAACACATTTCAACATTCCTGTTACTGCTGCTGCGGTTAAGTCTGAGCTTGCCGTCTAGACTTATAGGAAATGATGTTCATAAGATATAAATATTAAATAATCAATCAATCTTAATTTATATAGTGCCAAATCACAACAAAAGTTATCTCAAGGCACTTTTCACAGAGAGCAGATCTAGACCATACTCTCCTAACACTTCTGTTGTCCTCGAGTCAAGGAAAGGAGGGAGGGAGGAAAGGAAGGAGGGAGGAAGGAAGGAAGGAAGAAGGAAGGAAAGGAGGGAGGAAGGGAAGGAAGGAAAGGAGGGAGGAAGGGAAGGAAGGAGAAAGGGAGGAAGGAAGGAAAGGACAAAGGAAGGAGGGAGGAAGGAAGAAGGAAGGAAAGGAGGGAGGAAGGAAGGAAAGGACGAAGGAAGAAGGAAAGGAGGGGGGAAGGAAGGATGGAAGGAAAGGACAAAGGAAGGAGGGGGGAAGGAAAGAAGAAGGAAAGGAGGGAGGAAGGAAAGAAGAAGGAAAGGAGGGAGGAAGGAAAGAAGGAAGGAAGGAAGGAAGGAATAATCAAAACAGACGGGGTCAATTTGACCCGGGAGGACAATACGAAGGTTAAGTTAAACAATATTATATATAATATTAATTAATTAATTTTTCAAAAAACGATCATCCTTATCTCTAAACTTATGAAGCATGTTGGCCAACAAATCTTCTGTCAGCTAATGAATGAATCCATCTGATCACCTCTACTTCATCTTCTATGATCCTAGAGCAGGTTGCAGGTCGTTACGGTTACTGACCGACCGTTGTTGTCCCTTTTACAGTTTACCACCCTCGTACAGGCTACTCAAATCGCTCCCGTTGTAGCTCCACGTCGTCTTCTGTTGCCAGCCCGAGCCTGATGGAAACCCCTCCTCCCACCCAGACCCAAAGCATCCCCAGCGAACACCGCCCGCCACCAACCAAACAGGTCAGCCGGGGAACAGCAGTTTGTCAGACGTTCAGTCTCACAGCTCTGTGACGACGTTGATGTTAAACACTTTTATTTTTCATGTGCTCATTGACTTTTTTTTTTTTTTTAACTCTTCCCTCAGATTTTCCAAGGCAACCGGCGTACTTTCCAGGGACAGGGTTATCACTCAGGCGGTCAGCGGTATAACGGCGGCTCCTACCATGACAGGAACGCCGGTCGCGCTAACCACCGTTACCAGGGCGGCGGCGGCGGCGGCGGCGGCTCCTCTGGTCCTAACTCACAGCACTCCAACAGCTCGAGAGACCCCTCCCATTCCTCATCATCCCACAACCAAGACCGGCCCTCTCACAACGGGCTTCCCCAAAGGCCTCCGCGGACGCACTGCCCTTGACATTGGAATTCCTTCGCTTAATCAAAAAAAAAAACCCCATCTACTAACTCACAGCACTCCCCTCTCCCCTACCTCCCTTCATCCCTCCTCTCTGCCCCCCCACCCTCCCCTCCCCCTCACCTTTCACTCTCTCTCCCACCATACTAACTCCTCTCAATGGTAGAGTAAAATACAAGTTTACATATTTCCGTCAGTTGAGCTGTGGCACCACCTCTCTACATCGACCCCCGTTCATCCTTCAAACTTGAAAAACTCTCGTTCTTCTGTAATCACTCTCTTCCTTTCGCATTTCCTCCCATCTTGGTTAAGGCAACAGCTTCTATCTTTAGGCCACACAATCCCCCCTCCCACCCCCCTTTTTGAGAGATCTCATTGCTATGCTATCGTCAGTCTCTGTTATTAATTAATTTCTTTTTCTTTTTTATTTTTATAGCACTGCTTCAGAGAAACCAGTTAAAGCAGTGAGCCGGAGACTTGACGTGATTTACCTGCAACAATTTGTGCACTATTGAAGTTGAACTCTTAGTACTGTTTCTATTTTTGCTGTGGCTTATAATGTCAGCTCTGATTTGCACCTCAGATCTTTTTCTCAGTTTTTTTTTTTTTTTTTTGTAAATTATTCACGTCTCCCAGAAACATTTCAATGCCTTCACTGTGAAAAGAGAAGTGAAAGTGCACCAGTAGTTCCAGCATTAACTGTCATCAGGAGAGTAGACATGCAATCAACACTACAGACTATCGGTTAAAAAAAGGAAACATATCAAAACTAAGTCGGAGCTTTTTCGTATATGGCTGCTACAAAACCGTAGGGAACTTTATTGTTAATGCTTGGAATAAAACGTGTTCAAGGACGACTTTGAACATGGAAGTTGTTCTCTTAAAGGAATAGTTTGACTTTTTTGGAGGAATGCATTTATTTTCTTTCCTGGAGTTTGATGAGAAGAAATATCACTTTCATGTTTTGTACATTAAATATGAAGCTACAGCCAGCAGCTGGTTATCTTAGTTTAGTATAAAGACTGGAAGCAGAGATGAACAGCTTAGTTTCTGCCTAAAAAATACTTATACGGTCCATGTCATTTCCTGCACAAAAAAACAAGTGTAAAAATGATCAGTGTTGGGTTTATGGTGGTATATTTGGACTGCTGTCATGTTTCTGCACTTCACTTTTCTTTTGAATTAAAACAAGATTTAGTCCTTTTATGGTGGCATTTGTTTGCATAGAAAGTAGCCAGACTGGCTGTTTCTCCCTTGTTTCCAGTCTTAATGCCAAGCTGAGCTAACTGGTTGCCTGCTGTAGCTTCATATTTGACTCCACATGAGAGTGGTATTAACCTCATTTAACCCTCGGCAACAAATCAAATGAACACGTCTCCCAAAATGTTGAACTGTTCCTTTTAATTATTGCCTAAGGCAGTGATGTATTGCCCTCCCACTGGCCGGTGGGATTATCGTGTGTGCTGTTGTTCTCGGCTTGCTGCCCGTTATTTTATAACAAAGAGAGGGCTCATTACCTTTTCGTAGAATAATGTTAAATATGTTTAAAACACAACTAAAGGAAACTCTGTCCACATGCTGTTTCATGTCGGTTCTCAACATCTGGACGGAGGATTTTCTTCCACATGTGCAGTTTGTTTTGTGTTTTTTGTTCTCGTTATATGCACATGAATGGCATATTAATGACGTGCTTTGCCTTTAGTCAGAGAGACTTCACATTTGCCTTTCTTAGTAACATGGACATCTGCATCATGACGGCTTTCTGAACAGACGGTACCTGTAGAGCAGACATGCCTGTAGAGCAGTCGTTCCATTATACATACATATATATATATATATATAAAAATATAAATATGTTTCTTCTTTTTATACACTCACTTTGTCCCATCTGTGAAAGTAAAACTGATCAAAACTGGTGAATGCGTTGGATGGTTGTGTTGATTTCACAGATCTTTTATATGGCTGCCAAGTAGACGCTTCAAGGCTGTTGTCGAGGTTAAGTCTCTTTGTAAAGTCTGCAAGGATGTGAACAAAACAAAAACAAAAAGTTGGCGAATACCTCATTGCTGATCCTTTGACGCGGCCGGTTTTCTCGCAGTGGGCTCTTAGTAAACGGAGGACAGATGATGGGTCATCTGTTATCATCTTGTATTTGTGTACATATGTGGAGCTGCAAAAGGCTGTAGTGTAAAAACCGGCTGTAACATTATTGCTGCATCTTCATAACATGTCGTCTTCCTCTAGAGTGGACTTTTTTTGGGGGGGGGGGGTTTAAAAAAGAAAATGAATTTAAAAGATTGTTCACTCCCAGTTTTTGTTTCCTCGTAGGTTTTCTGACCAGAGTGAGTTTTTTTTCTTCTTCTTCTTATTTGAGATGAAACTCATTAATTATGTTGGTGAATATTGTGGAGAAAGAGTGCTAATGTTTGCAGTCTTTGGTTAAAATGTGATGTAACTACACGTAAAGGAGATACTTTTGACTTCGAGGACTAGTTCGGTATTTTGGGAAGTAGAACGTTGGCATATTTCCCAAAATGTTAGACTTGCAAAGGTGTAAGATGGTTTATTATATAACAAAGATATTCTGACTGAAGTTGTTTGAGGAAGTTTTACCAAAATTTAGGATGTTCCTCAGCGAGTTCTCTGCATATTGATGGTTGGCTGCAGTTTGACTTGATCAAAGCAGATGATACCATTCAGCTTTTTACTTCAGCACATCTCTAATATTAAGAGTTAGTGCTGATCAATCAACTGGTTTCCTCTTCTGGGATTTTCGTCTCCCACTTTATCCGAGCGGTCTTTGTTTCGTTTTTACATTCCAAACTGTAGAAAATATTTAGGTTATCACCAAAGATATAATTTCGTCCTGTTTTAAAAGTCGCTGCCTTTTCTTTCTTTTCTTGGCCTGTAAAAATATAAAAGATAAATCCAAAGGGGATAAATCCAACACTTCAACCTTTTTCTTCTTCCCACCCCTGCTTTATTTTCCCTTTTCCTTACTGTACATACATATATGTAGCTATATAATTTTGTGCTCACATCGGGCATTTTGTATGTGATATTCATATTAGGCATAACGGAGGTTTAAAACATCTTAGTTCATTTTTTTCCAGTAGACCTTGTGTCCTTCTCAAGACTACTTTTTTTCTGAGACAACTGTAAACTCAAGTGCCTTTTTCTTGTCTCCCAACCAATCCATCGACATCCCCTCCACCAGAATATGGACCAAAGACATCGACCGTCCCCCGACACCCCTTGCCCTCTCTTTCTCCCAATCACTGAATGGCACACTTTTCATTTACTACGAATAAACAGTTTGCAATACTGACTGCGTTATGTTGTTTTTTGGGTTGTCGTTGACTGTATGAAGTTGATCTAGGGTTAGGGTTAGGGTTAGCTGAAGCAGAGTAACAGTGAAATTTGATGTCTGTAAAGCTGCAGAGGTTTGAATCATTCAACACACTTTCAGTTTAAATATGTCAATAAATGTACTAAACACTTCACTTTCCAAAGCAGTGTCAAAGTCACTAAGTCTTCTGCAACTATATAAATTCAATAACTGAAGTTAAACACAGGAGGCTTAAACACAGTTCGGATAAACTCCAGTGTGCAGACATACAGCCAGCAGGGGGCAGCACTACACTTGGAAATGTTAAATTGTGACTTCAGAAGAGGGAGTTCGGTGCAAGAGTTCATCAATTAGCAGCTAAATGTTCATAAATATTTAGGAAAATTATATCATATCTTAACATCTGACTTTGATAAGGCAGATTTATTTTTTTATTTTTTTTAATGTTAAAGGGTAACTTGACTGGTATAATTTATCTGGGCTGTTTTCAGAAGATCTTTCATGACAGATTCACCTGAAAAAAGAAGTAGAAAGATCAGTTCTTATAAAAGAAGTCTGTATGTTTCTTCACTCAGCTGTGTTAAAACTTTTCATTTCACAGGAGGGTCTGAGACCATACTGAAATATTTTCACTTAAATCAGGATCTAAAGTTTGAGGATTCACACATTTAAAAGCACAAGTTAAGACGTGATAAAGTAATTAGTATTATTTAAGATTCTGCACTATTTCTAAGTCGCCAATCAAAATTAAACAAATTTGTGGCATTGAGCAACTTAACTGCTTTGTATAAGAGATCAAACTTTCTTGAGTTGTATCTCATCCATTGAAGCTTTCACATGACACTTTGGATTTGAGATTCTCATCAGAGTCTCGTTCAAGTAACTGAACTTGCAGCCAGTGTTCACCCATTATAAATAAAACTGTGTTTCAAGTTTCCAGCAGTTCATTACTTAATAAGTAGTACTGTGATAGTGGAAAATATGGCATCAGAAATGAATGAAAGTGTGAGAAGACAAATTGTTATTCTAAGCAAAATAAAAAGCCTTTCTCAGCATCAAATCATAGCTAGACTAAATGTTTCTAAGGAGGCAGTGCATGACGTTCTCTGAAAGATAGAAAAGCAACTTCATTAGAAATCCCAAATTTGCTGAATAAAGAACTCAAGTCTTCAATCAGCACCAGTTCTTTCAGAAGAAGGCTCGTAGTGGTTTCAGAGGACGAGGAGCCTTTTTTAAACCACTTCTCTGGAGTTGGAAACAAGGCCAGATTATAGGAGTGGGTTATGAAATAAACAGCATTTTATAATCCAAGTTTGAGATTTATAGCAGTAACAGACGGGTGCATGTAAGGAGACCAACAGGAGAGAGAGTGATACCACAGCGAAACATGGTGGTGGGAATATCCAAGTCTACAGGGTGTTCTGCTGACTCTGGAGTTGGGACTCCATCCTTACCAAGGAGAAGTACCACTTGCTGCATCCTCTGGTTTGCAGCTTTATGGTTAAGGATTCATACCGCCGCAGCATAATGACCCTGAACGCACCTCAAAGACGACTAATGGACTTTCCTCCACAATCACCTGACCTCGACCCCATTGAACATTCATTCAAAGAAAAGGGGTGCATACTAAATAATAAGATATTCTGAAATGTAAAAAAGAAAGTATCTTGATTATAGTGGTCTTAGGTTTCCAGACCGTACTGTATACATGAGAAAGTCTACTCTAATCATCAGTGAATGCCAGTTTTCCTGAAGTGCATTTCCTAGTATCGTCTGACATTTCTGATGCAAAAATTAATCAAAGATGCAAAAGTGCTGAAGAGGAAGTTTCATTACAACAATGTCTGCGAGCCCGAAGTACCGTAACTCACGTTTCCAAGAATCAGGAGGGGAATTCAAGGCTGGACAGAGAACTACAAACATCTCCTGCAGGTGTAAATGATTTCTACCGAATACAAATGTTTAATATGAAATGCAAATGAAAGAGCAAAACGAAACTTTCAGTAAAAGTTTTTTCAGTTTCTCTTCACATCAATACCACTATTTTATCTGTTAGATCCATCAGACTCGTAAATGCTAATGAACACATCACACCTTTTGGGAACGGCCCAAATCTGTCAGAAGATGTTATCGGACCTGTCAGGAACATTAACAGGCAAATTTACCTCCAAGCATGCATATCACCACAAATTCCTCTGAATGCTGGGAGGCGGACAAAATAAATTACATTGCTTCCTTTGAATAGATGTGCATCTACGTTCATGTAAAATATGGTGTACTTCCCACCTCTTATAAACACAATGTATCTGATATTGCTCAATTTCTGTTAAACTTTATGCATTTTACAATAAATCCACCACCAAACACGTTTTAGTGATGACTGAGACTCTGTGTATGAGTCTATACATTGTTTTTAAGAAAACTCCTGCATATAGAAAAATAACCAGTTACATTGATGCAGTTGGCACAAATTATGAGATTATGAGAAATTAAAATTTGTCCAGGAATTGAGTGGACTCCAGGGGAACGGTATAGGACAGCAGGAAGTTTGTGTTAGGCGAGGGCAGAGAGGATGTTAAAGGACCTCATAATGGTGAGAAGCAAAACAGAGTAATGTTTTGTTAGCACAGCTGATAAGGGAGTATAGATAATTAGGCGGTGTTGGTGTTGCTAACCAAGTTTCATAAACCATGTTCGAGGATTAGATCATGAATTAAAAGCACTTTTGACGTTTAGTGATGTAACATTTTTTAAGACAATATTGAAACAGGTATTACTGTTAAAAACTGGTGTAACCTTCACATGATTTAGGTTTAGGTGCATATTCCATTGGTTTCTGTTGGGATTGGATTTTGGGTGAGTGTAGGAATGTAGAAAACTTCATTACTTTGATTTCTTTGGGATTTGTAACACAATTGATGTCATGAGAGTCCATGCCTATTAAATGGACCTGCAGCATTAAGGACCTATGAGGTAACCACTCATGTGCAGTAATATGATTATAGGAAGGGGGGAAATACAGAGAACGGTGTTATAGCAGATAAAGTTGTTTGTAATATTGATAGATCAGTTGGGTTGCCTGTATGGAGTATGAACTGTCTCAGCCTCAGGACGCCGCAGTGTACGGGAGGAAACCAATAACTGACTACTATAACTATTTGATCTGAAAAGTTCACATTGGTTTCAAAGTGGGTCAAAGTTTTCCACTAAATTCAGCTTCCAGGCAAAGCTTTCAGATTTAAGCCAGGAATGAAATGAAAGGAGCTGAGAAAAACAGCCGCAGCCAATGGTGGGGACTGAGCCTGAAAAAACATCTGTTTCCTAGAGGATAATAGAGCGGCAGTCTTTCAGGAGGCAGATGTTCTACTGAAGTTGTGAAGTGATAACCTGACATCTCTCACAGACCGCCATGTAGGCACAGTAACTCTCCTCACTGTTTGACATTTACAGCCGTTTTCATTCACAGATACTATCAGACTAAACAGTGTGAAAGATTCACAGCTAAAAAACTATGAAAATGTGAATGGAGTTATGAATTTCATCGTTTCAGTAACTGCAAACGTTAAACTGCTTCAGAAGTTGAAAACAAGCAGCCTCATTTGTGTCACGCTGAGCTCATGATGCATTTATTTATTTACATGCACAAAAAAATCACAGTTTTGTTTTTTCTGTTTTTTGTTTCTTAAAAAAAGGTTTGCACATTATAAAATACAATTAATTTCCTTTTTCCAAAAACATTTCCCAAATGAAAAATACAAACTTTGACATAATTAAAACTGTTTAGACACTGTTGGCAGTGAGAAGAGCCGCAGGTGGACTGTGCAGGCAACAAAGACCTCCATGAACTCTGTACATGATGAAGAAATTAAAGATAAAAATTACAAAACATGACCGATTTCAGTCAAAACCTTTCCAGTGGGAATGCATCACAGTGCAGCTCACAGTCCCAGCACAGAGGGATACACAGCAGCAGCACCTGTTGAAGGAAGAAGAGTGCTTTCAGTCTGTTCACACTGTTTCTTTTGTTTCCCTCTAAAAACATGATTAACACAAGCCTGCACCTAATTCAACATATTTCGTACTTTTTGGGCTACCTTGACCATCTCCTGGGTCTGACTCCGGGACTTTCCAGTCCTTTTGGCGGCCTTTTTCGTAGAGTCCCTTTAGGACCTTCCTCACTTCATCTGAGCCACCTCCACGACTCAGCTCCAGGTACTTCCTGTACAGCTGCAGAGCGGTGCGTGCGTCCTCTATGCTGTCGTGGGTTTCCCCCTGGATGTTGAGGTCTGTTAACAGGAGCCGCACAATGACAAGGATAATCAGGAATGATTAGTCATGATGATACTTGCAGAGGCTTTTTCAGCTGTTCAGCATCATTTACAATATGGATACTGGGAATTAACACGTCTCCGCTTCAGTGCCAAAACACACAATCATTTAAATTATGTATGAAAATCTTTAAGGAAGTAAACAGACCTCGATAAAATATATTCAAATCAAAAGAAAAAACAAATGAATCGGCCGAACTGCAAACCAACTCGATGATTTACTGACCAACTGATGTTTAAGCCACCTGCTCGTCTGCAATGGCATGATCTTATTCGTTTTAGCTTTTTTTTTTTTTTTTTTTTAACTTACCAAGAAAGTACCAGGCCAGAAATCTCAGAGAAATCATCCTTTTGCGAGGCAGGTGGAACAGGTGGACCGTGTCGACGACTTGATCTTTCAGAACCTTAAAAACAGTAAAGAAACATAAGAGACGAAGCGAGACATAATTGTTTGTAAAATATCTTCCTCGTTGTTGTGAACATACCAATAAGTTAATAACCCGAAAGTCCTTCTGTAAGCCGTGACCGACAAAGCGAACCCCCGTGTCGATGAGGAAACGCAGCTTCAGGTAGGTCGACTTCAGAGTGGTCAAGTGCTTTGAAGAAATCTTTGCATCCAGGTCGCCTGGTTTGATGCCAGAATACTGCGTCAAATAGTCCACGACCTGTCAGAGCAACAAAGAGTTAAAGGATAAATTGTCCTAAAACAATATTCAGATGCCCAAATGTTTTTCTTGCTGTTAGGCATGGGCCGGTTACTGGTTTCAAGGTATACCACTGTATGAAAAAGTCACGGTTTCAAAACCACTAAAATTTTCCGTTATACCATTCCTGCGGTATGAGCGTTTTTTTTTTTTAATGTGACATCTAGTCAGAGAGAGAGTGGAGGTCCCTAGTCGTGTGCAGCTGAAGCATAAAGTAGCCCTCCTCCGGCGCACCTCCGGTTGCTGTTACAAGCAGGTAGCTCTGCAGGCTGTATGATGGCTGAAGGAGGCCAGCCCCCCGAACTTTTCCCATCGTCTAAAAGCGCCAAGTCGGCTGTATAGGAATACTTTGGCTACCGTAAAAAGACAGACGGCCGCGGCTTGGAGGAAGAAGGTCCAACGTGTTTGTGGACAGTGGCAGCCCGAGGAGGCAATACATCCAATATAGTGAGCAAGTCTCCAAAAACTGTTGATATTCAGTTTTAAGCTCCTGCCTGCATTTATTTATTTATTTATTTATATTAATCTTAGAAGTGTTTTTACTTTTTTCAATTATTTATGTTCTGATCTTGATATTTTTACCTAAGGTTATCATGCCGTCAGAATCTCATACCGGCCCATGCCTACTTGCTGTAATCTTTCCTCCTGTTCATACTGACCATTAGAAGATCCCTTCATAGTGTATTTATAATGGAGACAAAATTAATAATTGGGGACAAAATCCAAAAATTAATAATTGGGGACAAAAATTAGTCTACTATAAAGTTTACTATAAAGACTGTTAATGTGGTAGATATCAACTTTATTTGTCTAACTTTGACTGATGAAGCGTCAGATAAACTTTTAGAAAATGTTTGCATAAAATGAAGCCTGAAGGTGCATTTAAAGGGGATGTTTTAATAGCCAGTATGAACATAAGGAATGATTACAGAAAGCAAAACCTGTTTCAATGTCCATGTGGGCACCTGAATGTTGTTTTATGACAGCCTTGAAAAATTGTGAAGCTGTCCTTTGGATTACAAAAAGCACAGCGTCTGTTCAGGGTTCAGATTTGACCTTACAACTTTTACCACAAATAATTAAAAAAAAAAAGTTTTCTATCAAGTCACCAGTAAGAAGGTTTAAATAAGGTTTAATAAGTTCAACCTCACTTTGCTGATTCTGTCGGCCACAGATTACGTAGATTTTTCCAGATTTGCTTGAACTGTTGCTTTCAAATGAACCAGATTATCCTGCTTTCTTCTCCTTTTGACTCAACAAGTGTATTATGAGCACCAACAAAGGCGCGGACAGTCTAATGACAATGGAGGCAACACGATCGAGGTAACAATGGGAAAAATGTGTCATCTACGCATATTTTAGTATCCTGTTTCCACAAAAGAAATTCCCTTTTTAACAATCTTCTATTTGTTTCTGATGTGAGGCAATCTTGGGAGTTCACTCTACAACAGCTCACCTGCTCCTGAGTGGAGATGTAGTCGTCGATGAAGGGAACCCCCTCATTGGGCCCCTGACCCCTCACACAGGTGATTCTGGCAACAGACATCTGACTGGGCTTGATGGTCGACTTGGTGCCGTCACTGCGCAGTTCTGCCTCTTCCTGTACACACACACACACACACACACACACACACACACACACACACACACACACACACACACACACACACACACACACACACACACACACACACACACACACAGTATATTCATGAGTTGAGTTTTAGTTTTAGTGGGAGCATCGAGACACTGTTAGATCACACATTTTAAAAAGGAATCATTTTCCTCTGAGCAACACATTTAGCTCATTATTTGAATTTTTTCCTAATATATCAAGACAATAATTCCCTTTATGCCGTCATCTTTCCTCACAGTAATAGAGAAGTTATTCCTTAGTTCTCTTATTTAAGATGTTGCTCTGATTCACCTCCTGACCGGCTCAATTTGAACCAGTTTTAAACATCTTGTTGCAATTCAGTAAATGTAAAGTTGTCTCCTTCAACCACACTTTTGGCCTTTTGGTCTCAAGGAGCTTTAAGCTTTATTCTTTATTTAAGCCTCCTGCTGTCCTCGAAGGAAGGATGAGAGGGAGGAAGGAAGGAAGGAAAGGAGGGAAGGAAAGGAGGGAGGAATGAAGGAAGGAAAGGAGGGAGGAAGGAAGGAAGAAAGAAAGGAAGGAAGGAAAGGAGGGAGGAATGAAGGAAGGAAAGGAGGAAGGAAGGAAGGAAGGAAGGAGGAAGGAACGAAGAAAGGGAGGAAAGAAGGAGGGAGGGAGGAAGGAAGGAGGAAGGAAGGAGGGAGGGAGGGAGGGAGGGAGGAAGGAAGGGAGGAAGGAAGGAAGGAAGGAAAGAAGGAGGGAGGGAGGAAGGACAGAAGGACGGAAGGAAGGAAGGAAGGAAAGAAGGAAGGAAGGAAGAAACAGTCAAAACAGATGGGGTCAATTTGACCCGGGAGGACAACACAAAGGTTAAACCAAAAGTCTAATCATGTTATTTAGAAGCTGTAGATTGTAAATCTTAATAATGGTTGAAATAATCAGCTTGTGTTCAGCTGTGTTAAAGAGAGTAACAGTCTTTAAATCTCATGTGATCAAAGGCCGCTGTGAGAACTCGTGTAGCTCCGCAGATGATGGATTCAGGTATCGGTAACTTTAAAAAGGAAATGCTTGTCAAAATTGTCAAACAGCATCTGAAGCTTCCTCACCCGCCCACCCGACATCTTTCTGATGTTTCGATAAGAACGTCTCTTTCAGGTTTTTTTCATTCTTCACACGACTATTTCTGTCACTTTTCATGTTTATAACCGAATGCAACACCATAAACATGTTTGAAGAGTCTGTCCAAATAAATGTGCAGCAGCTATTTCTATTTTTTAAGATCACCATTACTTGTCACACCTGTGTCTATAACGGCAGGTGTTTTGTCCAACAGCAATAAACACTTTTGTCTTTAGACATAGCTGGATGACGCAACACACTAACTGTTTTATTTCAAGCATAATATAACAATTAACTACATGTCTCTCTCTCTCAGGCTTCATTCACTTGTATAAACTCTGACACAAAGACTAGAGCTGCAATTCATTAATGAGTTAGTTAAACCATCAATAATTAAATTACTACTTTGATTCATTGTTTTGTGTAATTTTTAAAAAATTCTCTAGTTAAAGCTTCTTCAATGTGAATATTTCCTCGTTTCTTTAGTCTTTCATGATAAACTGAAACATTTTAAACATTTGTGGTTGCATGTTGGTCTTTACAAAACATTTATCACAATTTTCTGACGTTTTACAGACCAATCAGCTAACCATTTAAATCAAGAAAATAGTCAAGAGATTACTAATAATAATAATGAAAATAGTCTTTAGTTGCAGCTCTAATGCAGACAGACTCACCTGGTTGAGTGTGACGAACTCAGCGTCCAGCCCCACCAAGTCGCCAGCCTGCGGCATCTCGCTGACCATGAGAGGGATGAAAGTGGCGTGACTCTTCCTCTGCTTCCGAGCCAGCGAGGCCTCGGTGAGCAGCACGCTGGCATCAATGGGATTTTTCACTGAGACAAAACGGAAAAGCAAGATCAGACAAAATGGAATGAAAAAATAAATAAAAAACTCTAAAAACTGCAGATTTAATATCCTAAGACTCACTGCGGAGGTCGTATTTGGTGTGATAGTTCCTCTTGGCGTAATACAGAATGGCCGGCACCTTCCAGCTCACGTCGAACTGAGCAGCTTCAGCCTTTGAAGAACCAAAAAAATAATAATAATTTTACCCGACTGCAAACATGAAATCTTAGAATTAGAAGAAATTAAATAAGAGGTCAAATATTCACCTTGTCGATTGGCTCAATTAAGAAATCGTTGAAAAGGTACCACTGCTGGTGTGTGACGCCCTGAAACACACATTTAATCATTCAAAACGTCAAACATGAAATATCAACTACACTTTGTCTAAAGATTGAAAACATAATTTACTGAACAAATATAAGAATGTATGAGAAGTAATTAACACTTTATTATGACTTTATTGTAGATTTGTTCCTTGATGTCAAATAATAATAATGATAAACTTTATTTCTATAGCAGCGTTCCAAACCAAAGTTACAAGGTGCTTCACATAATACAATAAACATATTATTTAAGCAAAATAAAATTAACTGTATATTTTACACTAAAACGATAGTTAAGCATAAATAACTGAAGGAAATAGGATGTGTCATGTAAAATCAGCTTGTCATTTTCTCACTGCAGAAATTTTCATGTTATTTCTGTGTTGTTTTGTTTTAAAATTGTGGTATTCGAGTCATTTCATCTTTATAGTTCTCCTTTTTTGCATACCTGTCTCTATTACTGACTGCAGAAAGGACAACATTTCACTGACTTTGAGGAAGAAAGTCTCTCTCAGTCTGTAAGCTTCACTAACCTCTTTCCTTTGATGATACGTCTCTCCCACTTTGATGTGAGCGACCAGGTTTCCGCCCGTGCGAGCGTCGAGGACGTGCGGCACCGTGACCACCAAGTCATAGAGAGACGCTCCCTCCGCCTCTTCAGCAGCACTTAACTGGGTGGAGACGACGTAAACGGTTAAATCTTTATCAGACGACGAATTAATTACACAGTCAGCAAAATGAAAGCACTAAAATCAAGTGTTTCTGCCTCACCTCCTCTCCCTCGGGCCAGCTGCAGACCTCCAGTCCCTGAGTTTTACTGATGGACATCTTCAGAGTGGCAGGGATCCAGACGTGTCTCAGATCCTCCACCCGGGTGTCGAAGGTGAAGCCCTCCATGCTTACTAACTCCTCTCCACTGCACAATAAAGATGAGATAAAAGTGGTTTAACACACTGACTCAACTGATATAAGGGTCAATGGCGTGATGCAACTCAGTGTCAATTGGTGTAACCAGTATTTTTTTTTTTTTTTACAAATCTGATTATATACAGGAAAATAAATGTGAACTAAAATGTGGAATAAATATAATCCACTTTTATCAACGCAACACTATAGTTTATAACTGATTTTACATTATTTGTCAAAATGGTTTGTGTTTAGCATATCCTTCTCAATATTGAAAAAAATGCTTTCTAATTTAAATGTAGAAATACTGCAACATTTTTTCTTTTCATTTGATGTTTTAAAATTAAGTAATTATTTTTATAAGTACACCTAAACACACTGTAGGTGGATAAACATTTTAATATTTATAATTACTTTGTGGTTACACCATTTGACATTTTCAGGAGCATTCAGTTTTACTTTTGGTTTAAAAAATGGTGCAAATGTAATTTTAAATGACATAAAACCAACAAAAATAAAAAAAAATACATTTTTAACAAACCTGATGCTGCTTTTAAAACTATTTTTTAAGATATTTTTGAATTGCTCATCTTACCAACCCTTAATTGTCACTGACCCATAAATGATGTTACTTGATATTAAGAAAAGGAACTTACTCCAGACACCACTCGGTGGGCATGGGTGGAGGAGGCTCTTTAGGTTTTGCAGGTTCCATCGCCTCTTTTTGCTTCGCTTTATTGAAGGCGTACTGAGGAAAAAAAGACAAACGGATGATTAAAATAATGTAACTTAAAAAAAAAAAAAAACATTTTAAAAAGGTGATCATGAGTGAAATTACCTCTGCCTGAACTTTCCAGAATTCAGCCTCTTTAGCGCTGTTTACTTCACAGTTGATGACCAAAACATCCGGTAGACATCGGATGTTTCGTGTTTGCACCTGCGGCAGAAACAGAAACACTCTCACACTGCACAACTGAACCAGAAATGTATGTTTTGTGTTAATTGTGAGCTGCTGATGTGTCTGAATGTGGCCTGTAACTCACTGTGGGCTGATACTTTTCGCAGTTCTCGCACCACGCCTGAGTGCTCTGCTCCAGACAGATGCTCTTCTTCAGGATCTCAGCGAAGTCGTACTCCTTTATTGTCTTTTCTGAGTGCGGTGAAATAAATGCTGATGTTATAAATTAATGTAATACAGAGCTGTGCCCCAGTTTTCATCCACTGTTGCAGAGCTGCACCTTCAGGTATGTGTTTGTCAAACTTCAGCTGATTCTTGCACTTGAGTGTAAAGTAGCAGCTTGATCTCACCTTGAGAGTTTTGTTCAGGGTAGTGCATGGTGAAGAGCAGCGTGAGGGAGGAGCGGACCGTCTCTTTACCGCAGCGACACAGGCTGCTGTTCTCTACTTCACATCCAAACAGCTTTCCGATGGCAGACTCACCAGAAGAGCCCAGAGAACTGAAACACAAAGCAGCATCGACACAAACAGTGAACAAAGTCTTTTACTTGAACCTCCTAAAACACCAGACTGTGTTCTGAGCATGACTGTGGTAAAGCTTTGTTTAAGGAATTCAATCGACCTCTTTATTGACTCATCAGGTTAACCTTTGAAAGATTTGCAAGTAACTAAAGATTAAGATTTTTGGATTCTGAACACAGCAGTCATACTCAAGTGTAAACCAAACAATCGTACCAAGACCCTTTGAGGATGTGGTCTCGATCCGGTCCCAAATTAATTCTGGAGCAGACAAAGAATGTTATAGTCTTTCTTTGTGACTTTCTTCCTGTGCTTGTATTCTCCACCCAAAACACATCTGACCAATAAGTTGAGTTCCCAAGTGGCTTTTAGTGATGCATTTTGGTTCACTTGGATTATTCTCTGCATGACAAGAAACTGAACCGAAGGAGGAAACTCATCCACTGATCGGATCAGAACAAACGAACTAAAAGGTTTGACAACGTCCTTAAAGATGCCTAATCACCTCTTGTTGGCTGAGAAGACACCAACAACCTGAAGATGAGGAGCAAAAAAAGGAGCTAATTCAAACACTGAAGGTCCTGATTCAGAACTATTACACTGATTAAAACACTGATGTGATACAAATCAATGTTTAACTGGGAGATTCTCACATTGACGTGTGGTGATAATAAGCTGATCATTTCTCTACAGGAGTTAAAGTAGTGTGTAGTAAAACTATTAAAAACACACAGTCCACTCACAGTCATACAGTGGTATCTTTTTACTCACATACAGTCTTTGGTTGACTACAGACACCAGCTGCAGAGAGCACATTAACCAGATGAACTTTATTTTAGCTGTTAAATAATTAACGTTAATTAGCTACAGCTGATATATAATCTGACGCCTGTGATGTCATTTCAACTAGAGAAAGCAACAGTCGGCTAAAAATCAGACCCTACAGGTTTTTATCACCTTTGCAAATAAAAAAGAGTAAGGATGGATTTAAGGTTTGATAAGAGATTTGTTGAGCTGAATTAATCTCGATGCTGGGAACAGAACCCGTCTCTGACCTGCTGCTGGCTCCTCTGTAGGCCTGAGGACCCTCCTGCTCTTGCGTCTCCTGGTGGAGCTGGGTGAGGATGAAGCGGTTCCAGCTTTGGATTAAGCGACCCAGCCTGGCCTTCCCCGTTTGCTCGTCCGAGTCTGCGAGGATCAGACCGAGAGCCGACGCTTCAGGGATGGTACGAAACGCTCGGAGGAAGTTGCTGGCCTTGAGGAGAGGAGACAAGAGAGGTTGATGTGGATGAAATCTTCTACATTACCAACCTGCTGTTATTGAGAGAAGTGTGAAGAATATCTACCTGACACGGATCTCCTCGAGACAAATCCAACATGTGGAAGAGGAAGCCGAGCTCGCAGGCCAAACAAAACTCTTTTTGGCACAAATGATTCCGCACTAGACACCGAATTGGCTCCAGGAAATATAAAACCTAACGATTCAACACATTAAAAAAGAGAGAACAACTCTGCATGGGTAAAAGACATTTAACATATCTTTAATACACACTAAAACCTGCACAGTTTCTTACCTGGATCATGCAGTTGCAGTAGGCGTTAGGGATGTGAGGCTCCAGGCCAGCGAACAAAGTCTTGTTGTAATGTTTAAAGTCAAAGTCCTCGAGTCCCAGTTTAGAGTATTTAATGGTGACCTGATCGAGCACAAAGATCATCAAAATCATCAAAACCTTTTTTTCTCATGCAGCAACAGTCAAAAGTGTGAAATATTACAAGTCCAACCTTTCTGTACTTTTTTGGCACCATGTAGAGATGTGGCTCTTCATCACGGCCGATTGGTGATTCAGGAACCTGGTTGTAATTATCATAATCGAGCTCCACGTCTTTAATTTTATAAGGAACCTGAAACCAGCACAGAAAACATATTTAGAAAGTTGAAATCTATGTGTGAACATGACACCGAACACAAAAACTATGGATATTTTCTTCACCCTTACATTCTGATCACTTTGACTTATGTGACCCACAGCATATAAAAAAGGAAATAAAATTTTAATTTTTGTGCAGTTTATGTCAAAATTTGACCTGTGTGACCTCAGCATTCAAACAAGTTGTAATTGTCATATTCTATAAAATCGGGACCATAAAATACTAATTGTAAAAAGGCTTTTTTTCTATAAATAAATAAATAGAATACAGTCTTTTAACATTTATTAATGACTGACGGGAAATGTATGAATGTAAATTGGTGTAGATCCTAAATTATGAGTCAGAATATGAACAGTATGTAAAGGTTTAATGAGAGATCTGACCATGTATTTATATATTTACTTATTTTACATTTATTCTAACCTGCCAAATGCTTGATAATTTTCTACTCTACTCTGCAGGTTAATTTTTACTTGCCTGGTTTCGAGGGCGTGTTCGAGGATTTGCTGCGTAACCGATGAACCCGACGGTCTTCATTGTGCGCAGGATTTCTGGGTCCACAGGTGGGGCTCGTCTGCAGGAAGAGAAGATGTCATAAAACATAAAAGATGCCATAGCAGTTTAAAAAACAACAACTGTGAAGCTAAATTCTGTACGTGTTAAATACACGTATGCAATATAATACAACAGCACTGCACCCTTATCCTGACATATATACGACCCTTTTACGTCTCAAAAGCTACAAAAACGTTTCATGAAGGTTAAATTTATTGCACAGCTGTTGTTGTATTACACTGATTAACTGGAAACTAAGTGTAACTGTTGACTTTTAGAGTCACTTGAAAACAGATAAGCATCATCTAATGGTTCAGAAAGGCCGATTAGATTCAGATTTGGGAAAACCCAATTTGGAGTTAGTATACCCATTAACTGGTGATATTAAACTGACTGGAAATGTGTCCATATATCAACTGCAACATGAAATACGATAAAACACTGACATCACTTCCAGACAGTTACTCAACCATGACTGCAGGGAAGAGAAGTTCCACACTATCACTACATATTTCTGCCACGTCAGGAGTGAGATGATGCAGCTCTATTCCTGATATATATATATTCTTCTTATTGTCAGTAAATCACATGAAAGCACACTAAACTAAAAATGTGTTAGTCCGCTCCTCGATCCTCCTGAGCCTGTCTGTGGCTCTATTCTGTACATTACTTGCCTCAAACACTAATTATCAGGCTGCAACTAATGATTATTGTTTTACTATCCATTATTATGTTGATTATTTTTTTCAATTAATCAATTAAACTGTTTGTCTGCAGAATGTCAGAAAACATCTTCATATTTTGTCTGATCAACAAAAGAAAAAACATAATGAGACAAAAAAGCTGGAACCAGCCAATTTTAGGCATTTTTGCTCTTATACTTAATTTTCTTGTTGCAGCTCTCTTGCCTATTGAGTTATTGACAGTTGTGCACTGTAGTTTTTAGTCAAAAGGCAGTAAATGGTGTATTTGTTTTGGGCTTCTATGTTTCCAGCTGCAGATTTGCGGCTCTAGTGAGTATTTATGGCGGTGTGTGTTCAATAGACTCAAAATAAACTACAGCATCCACGTTCATTGTAATAAAGGAGCATTTCACTAGGTGCATAAGTGTGGCTCACTGATGTGTTTTTCATAGTTTTTGAACAAGAACGGAGCTCTAAAGAGGAATAAGATATAACAGGCTTCAGATCCACATGAAAGACTTCTTTGTAGGATCGGTTCATTGTTGTTGACTTAAAAACTAATTTGATGCTGCTCTAATTGGCCTTTTAAATAACTGTGATTTTTATATGATGCTTATTGTTAACTGTTTTTGTCTGATGTTTTTGAAAGCGGATTTTCTTTTTTCACTGTCGTAATAATTCATTGCTCTATTTACTGTTGTCATTTTACTGCTGGCTGTGCAACAAATTGCCCCTCAGGGATAATATAAACGTCCTTGATTCCTGACGTTTTTATGGGATTTGTTAATAATTAGTAACATATAGAATACCATAATAACGTCACATCATAAATCAGTGTAATTCAGCACCAGTCGTACAGAACGACCTTCAGCACTTGTGGCGGTGTTACCTGGGGCTCGGTGTAGCCAGAGGAGTGGGCCAGTCTGACAGCAGCGGCTCCGTGCTGGTCAGCGGCATGGGGATGAGAGAGATCGGCAGCAGGTCGTGGTTCCAGTCTAGCTGAGGCAGCGTGTCTACAAGGCACGGCAGGGCGAACTCTGTCTCCCGAGAGTAGTCGTTGAATGAAACTTCTGGAGCGTCAGACCACAGGTGCACACAACCCCCAGAGTCCCCAAAGGCCAACGCTTGTTTACTGGACGATACGTCAAAACTCATGAGCAACTGGCCCACCGTGTTGACGTGGAAAACATCGGCCAAGTTGGCAAGACCAGTAGGCTCACAGAACTGGCACTGACCTGAAGACAGAAACACGTGCATGAGAAACATTTCAACGTATGTTTCTGAGAGTGACAATAAAGTACAAATCCTGATGTTAGCACCAAACTCTCTGAGAGAAATAAATATAAGCCTAAAACCACAAGAAACCCCTCATTCCCTGGCTGATACCTGTCTGTGAGATGATCGCCAGGCGTGACGTGTAGGTAGGAATGAAGCGCAAGAAAAGAGGGTCAACATGCACTTGAAGAGGCGTTACGGCTCGCATCATGCGGAGGTCGTACACCATGAGGAAACGGTCACACGCCAACCCATTCAGTCCTCGGCTGGAGAAGCCGCACGCAGCCAGAAGATTTCCGTGGACGTCGAAGTCCGAGAGGCTGCCAGAGAACGCATCAAACTCATGCTCCGTCTTGAAGCTGCGTAAGTCTCGAAGGGTTATCTGGTGGTAAGAGAGGGGGGACGTGAGTGTCGTGGTTTTGATTAAACCCGAAAAATATCTTTCACAAACTGACTGGATCATACTTACTTTACCAGAAGTGTGACCACAGAAGAAGAAACGACCGGTTTGGCGCATTATTGCAACTCCAGGCACCTCAACAGTGAACTGAAAAAGAACAGAAAAATGTATTTGTATGACAAAATATGACATGTGACACTTTGCAGTATGTATAATTAGTGTGGGAGTTTTCTCACCCTTTGAGTTTCTTGAACGGTATTCAAATCAACTTCAACCACATAGTTCTGTAATCCGCCCATGAGCATCATGTTGTTGTCAGTCATGAGGAGACTGTGCATATCAGCCCCTTCGTCCATTCTGGAAAGCACACATGCATTATTAACAATCAAATAATAAAGCTAAAGTTAAACGACAGAATAAATAAATAACTGCTGCAGGATGTCTACAATCAATCTCTGCAAAATGGCACCTACGGGTAATCAAACATTACTAGGCCTCCCCGAGTGTGGCACTTGAGGTTACTCTTGGAGAGGAAGAGCACGCCTGTTTCCAAACTCTGAATGTGTCGGATGTCATCAGTTGCATGCGCTTGGAAAGAAGAGTGGCGGCCCATTGTAGGTCCAAAGAACGAGGTTGCGTGACCCTAAAAGAAAAGGACAAAAGCGAAATGAGACAGAATGATGAGGCTGGAAAACAACGTGTATCAGGAATGTCTACATCTTAATGAAGACTCTCACTCTGTGGTTTCCCATCCAGAGAATTTCCTCCTGCAGATCGAAGTGTGTTGCAGTGACTGGGATGCCGACTTCTGAGACCGCACTGTGCAGCTCAGAGAACATCCCCTCCATGAGATGCACGGGCTCGGGGACCGTGACGGCCAGCCCTTCGGGGTCCAGCTCCACACCCTGCAGTAAGTTGGGGTTCAGGTGGGGGTCCATGGAGGGCTCCATCCCTGCGTCCAGGGTCCCGTGCAGGCTAGGAGAGTACTCACCCATCCCCGCGTCGAGACCGTCAAAGTTCATCATGGGTACAGTGAAATCAACCTGCAGAGGAACAACATCTGTAAATAATAATGCTGCAACTGCACCTGACTTTTATTTTAATTATTATATTATTATTATTATATTATTTTTTTCTATTGATTATTTAAATGATTTGTCTATAAAGTGCCACAAAATAGTGACAATGCCCGTTATAATTTCCTCAGATGTTTTATTTTGAGTTAAAAACACAAAAATATTCATATATGAGAAAGAAAAGCAGTAAAAAGTCACATTTGAGAGGCTGAAACCAGCAAATATTTTTACATTTGCTTTAAAAAATGACTAAAACAATTATTCCACCATCAAAATAGAAGCTAATAGATAAATCTTTGCAGCTCTACATGCACCCTAGCTTGCTGATGAATATATTGAATTTTTCTGCTTATTTTTAAACATTAAACATAGGTATCTCTTATCTCTGTGCAGCATCTTGAAGCTAACAGGAGTTAGCCCGGAAGCTAATCTCTGAGCTATCTACTATAAAAAAAAGCCTCAAAGCTAAACAAATATATGACAGTAATTAGTGAAATGTGCAGAGGATGCAAAGCTGACATTTCTTCACTCACAACAGCAGAATCTTACCTCTACTATCTGCTCAGTGGTTTAATGTTTAATGCTACTTTAAGGAGCTAACCAGAGAGTTTGGCTAAACTGGGCTCCACATCAAGTTATAATCCGTTTATAACCCAAAAACATCTGTGACACTGAGAAGTTTGAGTCCTTTCAAAGAGCTGAAACACTTCAAAATATCAATGAACACTTTATACACCAACCTATTCTTGAAGAGGAGCCGCAGGAGTCCATGCTCACGTCTCAGTCACAACAATAACACACGTTAAAACAAACACATCCGGAGCACACTGGTGGTGCGTTCAAGAGCCCCGCTGGAGAACACTTGTGGTGCGTTCAAGAGCACTGCTGTGTGCGGAGTTACTGTGAGTGTCTCAATTCACTGTGAGGGTTTTAATGTTTTTCAAGTATCAATACAGCAATGTAAAAATACTTAATAATGAGTAAAATTCCTACAAGAAAAATCCAACACAACACTGTAAAAATACTCCATTAAAGTCCATAAGTATTACAGTAAAAGTACATAGGTTTTATTAGTGATGTAGTTAAAGTATTACAGTAAAAGTACATAAGTTTTATTAGTGATGTAGTTAAAGTATTACAGTAAAAGTACATATGTATTATGAGTGATTAAAGTATTACAGTAAAAGCAGTGATTTGGTCCCTCTGACTGATATAGCTATTATTATATATGACATCATTAATAGTGAAGCATCAGTGTTAGGGCAGCATGTTACTGTTGTAGCTGCTGGAGGTGGAGCTAGTTTGTATAGAGTTAGCTAGTTTAGTCCAGTGGTTCCCAACCTAGGGTTAAAAAAAACAAAGTTCTGATACACAAATCTGTTTTCAGTTTTTGAACTTTTTCTCTGATCTTTGATCTTCGGTGAAATATTGGATCATTTGAACATGTATTGAAATGAAAGCATGTGTGTGAAGTTTAGAGGGAAAACCTAGTTACTTTTCAATACTGGTGTTTTCTCTCATAGTATAAAGTAGGGGAGACTGGGGACAGTTGCAACAGGGGACGGTTGCAACAAGTCTTATTTCTCCAATCAGAAGCATGCTAGAGTGATGACACTCACACTGCACATGCTCAGTTAGACCCTCTGCCCACCAAGAAGAGAGAAGCCATATTGAGCATCTGGTCCTGCTTTTATCAAGAAAAGTTGTTTTGGAGGTATGAAAGTAGCTTTTTTCATGAGCTGTATTTTTGTCATACTGTCCTGACCTTTTGTATGACTATTCAGTGACATGCGTAGCATGTGTCAATGTCAGCATGGCTGGCCGGAACATGCTATCTGTCATGTCTGATACCATGGGGACAGTGCAGAATGTTGCAGGTGCAGAGTTTGACACTAGAGGGCTGTTTTCACACTCATTTGGTGAAGTTGGAAAATTTCTCTGTGTGCTCAAATCTCAGTTTACAGTGCGAACATGATTTGTGGTATCACTGGTCCAGTACAATACGAGTGTGATGTGGGCATGTAAAACCTCCAAACACTGTAAATGGGCTCCAAAGTGAAATATGAAACATTTTGTATCAAGCAGTTTAAATTTTAAAATGAACAATATTTGCTTGTTCATAGATTTATTTTTAGATTTTTAATGAAAGAAAACTGATTGAACGTATTGAACTTTTCTCTGGAAAAAGAAACAGACACATTTATTCAAAGCAGAGTATATTTATATGTCTTCACACACATCTAGAGGTGTTGTTTCACAAATGTCATAGGGATTTCATACTGCATCAGGTTACATCTGGCTTTAATCTTATATCTACAATTACTGTCAATTCAACTTTCTGTCAATTAACATTAATTCATCTTTTTAGTGTAAATTGATCACATGAAGTCGTATTAACTTGGTGATCATTTGTCAATGTTGAGCAATAAAATTCATCTTGCCTAAATTAATCCTGTCCAGTCCAGTTATTCATTTAAGCATTATTTAAGTGTATTATTATAAAGTGTTCCCAGTTTCTCTCTGCTTCTCGGAAGTGTGAGCTGAACGATTTCCTGACATCACACAGTAATTAAATGTTTTTGTTTCGATCAGATGCAAATTATTATACAAAGCAGAGTGTATTTCTATGTTGTTACACATTGTCCGGAGGGCATGTTTAAATATTGTTTCACTACTGCAGAAGTCATGATTCAAAGCATGAATTCAGGCGGGATGTATCATGAATTCCTGTTGCTCACCATAAACAAATGATTACCATGTCATTATGACACACACTTTAAATCACAATGATTTCATGCATTAGGTGAACTCCAGTTGTTGTATCAAACTAGTAAATAGTTAGATGGAAATATTTAAGTCACATTTAACAGCTTGTGACACTAGACGGATGTACTGTATTAAAGAGTCACAAATTATTATTTAAAGCAGAGTAATTTTATATTTCTTAAAACATGTGAGGAGGGGATATTTGAAGGCATCAGCTGTCTGGTCTTAAAAGCACACAAATACATTTTTTTCCCATTAAAGTAACAAATTCATTCTGAGCAGCAAATTAAGTATTTTGTATTGATACATGTGTTATGGGTTAATTATTAGCACTCTTTATACTTTTTACCAGTTTTAAATGAATCCTGAAAACTTGGCACAAAGTTTGTTAAAGCTGCTGATTCTGAATAATCTGAATTTAGTGATTTGTAACACTTTGGACAGCTCCTGATTGGTTTGATAATAATAAATGTTAAAGAGCCATTTACAGCAAGAACGATAACTATATATATATAGTTTTACAAATCACTCTAAATATATAACCATGCGACATGAAAAAAAATTCCATCTGCAGTTGCAGTAAAACATCAACATCTGCATGTCTATATTTATATGTATTTATTTTAACGCTTTGTCACCAGTTTTGACACCCACAGGTGGTTTAAATAGACACGTTTCTCTAAATAAACCACCTACAATAATGATTCTTCTCCATTTTAATATGAACAAAACGACAAAGTTAGCGACTCTTTTGGGCTTGGTCGCCTGGGCGCTTTTACGCATCGCGCTTCATCCTCTGCCAGTTTGGTCTGTAAATACTGAAACATCACAGCAACTAGAGTATCGAAAAACTTCTAAACAACACATTGAATGACCTATGAAATCATTCTGCATCATCCTGGTTTACTGTTTATTTCTCTGTGTAACATACAGAAGTAACAAGTCGTCTTATATCATAAGGAGCAGGTGGATATGACGCTCATCGTTATCTTTATAGTTATTAGTGTGTGGGGATTGCATGGGACAGCCTTTACTGATATTACAGACATGTTTAAGATATCAGTACACAAACAAGAAAACATAAATGAGAAATGTGTAAAGAGCACTCTTTTAATTTTCCTTCTGTATTAAACTTTATTGCCATTAATGTCACAACAAGATAACCAAAGCATCAAGAATCAACAAAACAAAACCAAAAAAAAAAACATTAACACATCATTAATATTGATATATATTAGTATATATACAGTGCACCCTCTGTATGTAATTGCGTGTGTGTGTGTGTGTGTGTGTGTGTGTGTGTGTGTGTGTGTGTATGTACTGTATGTGTGTGTGTGTGTGTGTGTGTGTGTGTGTGTGTGTGTGTGTGTGTGTGTGTGTAGCGCAGAGGTTTTTCTCTGGTAGAGAGAGGGGCAGATCGCGGACACAGATGGAAAGTTTGTCCAATCCGTGCTGACAATTCACTTCATTATCACCCAGAAACGCAAAGGTTAATCTCACTTCCTCGGCACAACCCCTAGATGTGAAACTTGATTATATTTTTGGGTTAATTGGTGTGTCATTCTTGGTGTGTCACAGTTAACATAGTTCCGTTACAAGAAGTTATTGGTATAAATAATATCGAATGAGAAATAATGGGTATGTGGGACAAAAGCATACTCACTACTGACTAGTAGAGACTATTAGAAAAAAAAAGGTATAAAGTCATGTGTTACTTCATCAATGCTTGGAGATGAGGGAGAAAAGACCGTTAAACAATTACATTTAAAATTTAAAGTAGAAAGCTTTTTTTTTTTTTAAGTATTAAAGTATACAGTGTTCAGGTAAATTGAAGGTTTCGTTTTTGAGTTTTATGATTCGGGGTTTTTTTGTTCGTGGACAATTACATAAGCAAGTACTTTTATTCAATCCTTGAATGGATCAAACAGCAGTCCGGGGTCTTCCTACCCCACATGAATATTAATTGGCACTCAGCATGAACTCACCTGAGAGAAGGAAACTCTCCACATATGACTCATCCCGCAGGCTGTAGCTATAAAGCAAGCAGGACTCTCCACGATCATCATTCAAACACACACAGACACACACACAAGGACCACATCAAGCCAGAAGCCTTCAGACAATCAGCTGATTTTCACCATGGCGTTTGCTTTCGCGACTTTTGCTGCTGTTTTTTTGCTCCTCGCCACTGCATCCTGCGCTCCGGCCGGGACGCAACATGCATGCGGGGATGTGCGTAAAAGCTCTCAGGAGCTCAATCGCATCTCCAGAACTGTGTCAGAACTGGTAAGTCTTTATTTTAATTGTATTTAATATGAATATGTTTAGAAATATGCATGCAAAATACACACAGCAACAATTTCATACAGAATCTGGACTTTTTTTTTGTCTTTTCACAAATATATATTTTTATTTTATTTATATATTTTAAGCAGTTTTAAATACATTTTGAACTACTATGCTATTTACATTTATTGCTATTAATTTAATAATTCATTTTCTCTACACCTATTTGACTGGTCAGATTTTAAGATTGCTTGAAACTATCAATGATGTTAATAATTTAACTCTTCATCCTGAATCACTGGCAAAATTGAGACTATTGACTCTAAATGTGTTTTGTATATATTACATATTTCTGACTTTCACATACTGTTAAAGTGCACTAAAGCATATATGTCTGAAATTCTTCTTTAGGCAAGAAATGGATCCACAGATATGAGCGATGTCAGCGACTCACTTCTTTGGATGGAGGCCGAAGACATGTGTGACCCTGGTACCCTCAGACACGAGCCTTTGGTAAGAAATGTTTTTATATGGCTGTTACATCTGTGACAGTAGATGCTAATTGGTACGTGAATATAACAGATTGTTTATGTATGTATGAAATCATTATTTTCTCACTTTGCTTCCACACAGACATGCGTTAGGAAGATATTCAAAGCCATAAGAAGCTATCAGTCTGTGCTCAAGACTGTGGCTAGATATCCATGTTGTTCTGGATATGCCAACTCAGTGAGGACAGCGCTGCAGACTATGCAAACGGACATGGGCAAATGTGTGAAGTTGAACGAAGCCCATCACCCCGAGGTAAGCTCAGTCGACTGAAGCTCATTTTATTAAAAAAAAATCTTAATAAAATTTGGAATACATTAGAGCTGGGAAGAGTTGGCTCATTGCTCAGATAAAGTTTAACAAGTTGTTGTTTTTACCTTTTTTGCTCCTAAAGGACAGGGACACCAGCAATGGACAGGGCGAATCTAATTATGAGCAGCTCATTTTGTGCCAGTACACCATGGACAGACTCTTCTCCTTCTCCATCCTCGCCGCTCGTGTCTTCGCCGTCGGTGATCCGGCTCATCACACCGAAGGCTCGGTTCAGAAATGCATGTAGAGCATCAGGTGTTTCAGTGTTTGCCGCTGATGTGCAGCTGTGGGATCATATGAGAATCCTTTATCTGATCACATTGATCAAAGTGTCCAGAGTAGCCTTCAGTGGCTGATTCTACAACAGTGTTTCCACTCATGTTTCTTCCATGTGTGCATGGAGTGTATTTCCAATGGAATTATAATCAAATGTTATCTGAGCTATTTATTCTAATTATATTTATTGTATTTATTTATTAATATTTATTGTAATCAGATTGTGTATTTATCTCTGTCTTTTTTTAATGCCGAAGAAAATTCATAATAAATAAAGTTTTATCAGCATCATATTTGTTGTGGTTTGTAATCATATTTTTTTTATGGTGAGAGTTCCTTCAACAGAACAAATAATGATGAATAATTACTCAAGATGTAGAAAGATGTACATTTTGCTGTTCTGATGAGCCCTTTTTTTTCTTTAAATGAATTTCCAAAACGACACCCAGACAAATATGCTGAGATAAGGAGGAAGTTGTGCTTTCCTAAAATATTCCTGCTGCTTTACGGAGATCCAGAACTTCCTGCATACATGTCTGTGTCTATGCTTCCTTGTTGTTCCTTCACACACTCTGATGATGCAACCTTACTCACATTGGTGAGGTAAAAAAAAAAAAAAAAAAAAGGAAAAAAAAGGAAGGTGTCACGTTTAAAAGGGGAAGAGGAAGTAGCAATGAGCTCAGTGTAAAGCGACCCAGCTGCTCAACAAGGAAGTTTGTTCTGTGGCTGACCAAATATTCAGAATTCATTCAGCCTTTCATCATGTCACGCCTACATGATGCCCGCCTGCACACATGCACCACAACTTTATTGTTTACCTCTGAGTGTTGTCTTACCGGTCATGAGCCTGAGAGAAATAGAAAGAAAAAGTTAAATGTATGATATCAGGAAAGGTTACAAAAGTATATGATCAAATAAGATACAGAAACATAAGAAAATTAATTCATGGATTCATAAAGAAACAACACAGCATTGAAAGTATAGCATATAGCAGCTCTGTGAGGCTGCTGAGGTTATTTGGAGTTTTTTATGTCGTTATGATGATGTAATAGTTGTAACTCACCAGTGGGAAGTGGCAGGTCTTAAAGAAATGTTTATTTTGCTGCGAGCACATGTTTTACATTACATCACTTCCTTGTGTGACGATGATTTTAGAGGAAATGTCAACATGTAAGTCATTTGTTTATTATTATGATGCTTGCGGAGCAGAGAAGTGACAGATAGATGTCAGGAATACAACTTTTTTTTTTAATCATTTATGCATTAATGTACTATTAAGGGAGTTTTTTCTTGCCACTGTTGCTCATGTGGGAATGTTGTGTCTCTTTAAAGTTAAAACCTGAAGAGTTCGGTTTAGAACCTGCTCTATGTGTGAAGTGCCTTAAGATGACTCTGTTGTGATTTGGCGCTATACAAATAAAGATTGATTGAGATTGATTGAGGAGTTTTTTCTTTTATAGAGTAGCTGAAACTACCTCCAGCATCTACAACAGTAACATCCTGCTCTAACACTGATGCTTCACTAGTAATAATCTAATGATGTCATATATATAATAATATATCAGTCAGAGGGACCAAACCACTACTTTTACTGTAATACTACATCACTCATAATACTTATGTACTTTTTCTGTAATACTTTAAGTACAGTTTAGTGCTAATACTTATGTACTTTTGCTTATGTAGGTTTTTTCATGCACACTTTTACTTGTGATGGTGTACTAATTCGTTAACTACATTTTATTGCTAATACTTGAATAGAGTTTTTCCTTGCGTGACTTTTACTTGTAATGGAATATTTTTACATTGCTGTATTGGTACTTTTACTTAAATAAAGGATCCTCCACTGCTGGGTTAGATCCATTATGTACATGCTGAGATATTGACATATGATATTAATGAGATATTGACAGATATTGAACTTTTGACTGCTGGATTACTGTGGTGCTAGAGGGTGTAAGAGTCAGCAGAGCACGAGGGATTCATCCTCTGGGCTTCATGGCTGTCTGTATAGAATCCATTCTGTAGTTGTTGTTGAGATATTTCATGAAGAACAAATATAGTCAATCATATGGTGATGCAAGAAGAAAAGGCAGTGTGTCACTAAAGTCATTGGGATTTATGACAATAGTTGTTCAGATATTTCAGTCTGCACCAAAGTGGTGGTAAGAAAGACAGAAATGTAGCTATTGTGGCTCTGAGGATAAAAATGAGGATAAAATAAAAGTATTGAGCTCAACGGTTCATTTTTGACATTGGAAACAGCAGCACATTTGCTCTGGAGCTTTTGACTATATCACACAGTCTTCATCAGTAGATGTGCATGTTCAAACTCATGTTTCTCATCAGTGTTGGTATAAGAGTCGAGCATGCCAGTTAATTATTGACACTGGACATAAAACAATCTCAATTCAAATAAAACAATGTCAAAATCACACACACACACAAAGCTGCATATAAAAATGTGTTTCCAGAAATGACCGACTCAGCAAGATAAGTTCCTCAGTTTGTCCCGCACGTGTAATCCACAGGTCGTTTGTACTGTGAACTTGACGTCACTTCTTTATTTAATTTCTCTACAGTCTGCTCTTACTGGGAAGCAATGCGCTCAGCCTGCAGGAAACCGCAAAAAGCCTGCGTGTGTTTTTGTTTTCATTCCAACTGCGTGAGTCATCCCATCCCCGTCTGAGATACTCCTCCTGTGTGTGTCACCTTACCCTATCTAAGCATCTTTATTCAAATGAGAGGATCAAAAGTTACTGTTTACCAGGGGCGCCCTCCTGTCCTAGTGGTTAAGATTAAAAACAAAACAAACAAATGCACAAAAAGTGTTATCTGCAACCATCACTGCTTTTCAATGAGAGCAGTTTAAATGTGATTAAAGGCCATGGTGACAAAAGCAGTCTGGAGATTTAAAACCAGAAAAACCCGCCTGTCTAGTTGACCTTAGTGATGATTATCTTGCTAAAGCAGCCGAGATTAACAGCAAGCTCCGAGATAATGATCTACACAGAGTGACATTATGGCTCTGTAATTATTTCTTTATTGCCTTTAAACTGTGATGTTCATGTGTAAATTTACGGGGTTCGAGCCACAAAGGTCAGGTCTCAACTGTTAGATCTCTCTTTACCATTTGTAGTATATAGTGAAAGCTGTCACTTGAATATCCCAATTATTGTCAAGCCTCTGTGGGCAAAAAACACTAATTAAACGAGTAGGTCGACTTTATGGCAATGCTGGATTGGCAGCTTCATGCTTATTTAACTGGATTTAAATGGATCTGCAAATGTTTTGTCAATTGAGTTTTGTAAATAAAAAAATATACAGTGTACTGATAAAATGATGAATAATATAATAATACAATCTAATGGGACAAATAAATCTTATCTTATCTTATGTCAGATTCTCTCTCTAGTCACGTACAAGTCTCCTGATCTTTACCTATGTGTATAAAAACTTTCCAGGTCCGTATTAGGTATCAATTATTACAGTCTGAGTGGTCAGCATCAATGGTGGAAGAAGTAAGCCCCAAACAAATCCCCAAACACCTGATGAAGGTGTTTGGGGATTTGAGGAAGGTGGACCGAAACAGTGTGAACTAATAAATATTCCAGCAGTAAGATAGAAAGTGTGAGGGAGTTTTTCTCGGTTGCGTTTTTTCCTCCTACGCAGCTCTGGCATATTCAGGTGTACGTTATTTTATTTGATGACTCAAGCTGCACGACTAAAGGTTGAAATGCAACATCGTAAAAATACTACGAGTATTGACAGTAATAATAGTTATATCATATCCTGTATATTACAGTGTTGAAAGCTCATTTTAACAACTTAAAGTGTCATATTTTATAAATGTATCAATATGTTTTGTACATAATCTGTACGAATCTGCAAAGCAAGGATTATCTGCAGTTATCGGAAAATGTAGTAGAGTAAAAAGTATAGTATTTGCATCTAAAATGTAGCGTAGTAGTAGAAGCATGGCTGGATTGACCTGTCAGGGGCCCTGGGGCAAAAATTCAGCCCTTTCTGACCTCAACCTATATAATACTACCCTCTGTGCAATGTGTCCGTGCTCCTGTCACCTGCAAGTTACCATAAACAGTACAAGCAGCACTCTATGCTGAATTGTATTACTTAATTAAAAAAAACTTTAATTAGGAAAATGTTATAAGTGAATACGATATTAACTAAAATAATTAAGCTCTAGATTTTGACACAGGGCCTTTCTAAAAGACACAGCCATAAAGAAACACTAACTATGGATCCACCTTTTTTAATATTGTTCTGTAGTGGTTTAAATTTCCTGTCACATTTGCAAATGATCGGCGTACCAAAGCCAAAGTGACGTGCAGTGAACCTGCCCTTGTGTACAAGTGTAGAGTACCATAACATGGAAATACTCAAGTAATACCTCAGAACTGTTGCTTATGGTTTTCTATATTGTAAACAAATAACCACAAAACAACCAAAACTAACAATGCACATCTGTCTCGCAATACTTCCCAACTTCCCTTCCATGTCCCAGACCCTCACGTCTTTACAAACACTCTTTAAAAACCGCTGAGCGCTGTAATTTTCTGCAAACGTCAGTCAAATGTATTTCGGTACGGTGGTGAGGCTGTGGGGTGGTGTGTGTGTGTGTGTGTGTGGTATGTGGGTGTTTTTACACGTTTATTGTAATTGGGGAACTTGTCAGTCAGAGTAACAGCATGTCCCAATGATGTGTTTTTATTAGTTTTTTGGACAACAATGGAGCTCTGTGGCAGAGGGGAATAAGACTTACACTAAACAGACAATGCTTGTTGAATTCAGTGTTGGTTTACATGTTGTTATGGGCATGGTTGGTAATAAAAAAAACTACAGAGGATTCCCTGACAAATAAAATGAATTTACTCCACTGGTCACTTGTGAGTTCAGTTCAGGTCAGTTTGTTGACCTTTGACATAAGGTTAATTTTTATGATGGTGTTATATAGTATTAAATTATGTCACTACAAACAACTTCATCATACTTTTAAAACATATAATTTCTTTCAATTGTACATCCAACTATCACATGTAATACAATCTTATAATTTTGTCGAATTAGAAGCAAATAGCAGGAGGTGGAGGAGGTACTCAAGTAAAAGAACCAACACAACAACGTAAAAATACTCCATTAAAGTCCATAAGTATTACAGTAAAAGTACATACGTTTTATTAGTGATGTAGTTAAAGTATTACAGTTTATTAGTGATGTAGTTAAAGCATTACAGTAAAAGCATATTAGTATTATGAGTGATGTAGTTAAAGTATTACAGTAAAAGTACATACGTATTATGAGTGATTAAAGTATTACAGTAAAAGTAGTGATTTGGTCCCTCTGACTGATATATTATTATATATGACATCATTAGATTATTAATAGTCAAGCATCAGTGTTAGAGCAGCATGTTACTGTTGTAGCTGCTGGAGGTGGAGCTAGTTTACGCTACTTTATATACAGTTAGCTAGTTTAGTCCAGTGGTTTCCAACCTAGGGGTCAGGGCCCTCCAAAGGGTCAGCAGATAAATGTGAGGGGTCCTGAGATGATTAATGGGAAAGGGAAGAAGAAAAAACAAAGTTCTGATACACAAATTTGTTTTCAGTCTTTGAACTTTTTCTCTAATCTTTGATTTTTGGTGAAATATTGGATAATTTGAACATGTATTGAAATGATGTGAGAAGTTTAGAGGGAAAAATCACTATTTAGTGGAGCTGTTAACAACAGACATCTGAAATGTGAGCCCAACTACATACTGCTTTTTGTAAGACGTCAAAAGACAAAAAAGGTTTCATCTTTAACAATGTGTTGAATTTTAAAAGCTTGTTATATTATCCATTGTGTCAAATCTTCATCTGAAAAGTAACTAAAGCTGTCAAATAAATGTATAGTGGAGTATAAGTATAAAGCAGCATCACATGAATTAAAGTACAAGTACCTCGAAATAAATTAGCTATTTGATTGATTGTACTTTTACTTAAATGTACTGTTACTTTCCACCATTGAAATGATGCAGGTGCTGACTCACTGAAAGCTGAAGTGAAAGTCAGGAGTCCCCATGATGTTACTGTGATGACTGAGTAATTTATAGACAGCTGACCTGTGTGTGTAAGCTAATGCATCCCCCCCTCACACCTGTTTGCCTGCAGGTGATCAGGTGAGGAGGGCTGGAGTTTTTTTCTTCTGCCAGATGTCAGCTGCAGCTGCATCAGGGGACCCGGACCTAGGGAGGGCGGGGTTTAAGAAAAAACAAGGAATTTCCTGGTGAGCTACGACAACACGGGAAGGTAAAGTTTGCTCCGTTGAAATGTAAACTTTTTACACCATTTAAAGCTGCAAGTGTCAGGCTTATTTCTTCACAATTGATTAGAAGGAGTTATAACCCGCCGCCTGCAGCCTCACTGTAACATTACCACGGCAACCTGTAGTTATAGCAACCCGATCGGCAGCTAGCTTAGCTTAGCTTGTGGACGTCAGAGTGTCTAAACGCTAACTGTCAGACTGAAGTTAATAAAATAAAGTGTGGGTAGTATCTGAACTGCTACAGGCTTGTCTTCATAGAGGAGGCTCACATTTCACAGTTTAACCCCACAGTTATTTCGTTGTTACGTTGTTTTTTTGGTTCTTGTAGCTTCTGTCTGAATGTTGCGGCTACATGTTGGAGAGGAAGCGCCTGTTTTAGTGACATAGAAAGAGTCAGCGGGGCGGAGTCATTTCCCTAAAGTTGTTCTAAGCATTATCATTTAATATCGATATATATTTCAATTATTCGTCTACTGCTTAATGTCTGAAAGGTGGAAAAAAAACATTATGATGTCCACAAATAGTTTGATTTTATCTCTCAAACATGCAGATATCCCAAATTCTTAATTACTTCCCAAAAGTCTTAATTACTTCCACAATGCAGTTTGATAAGTCTGCAAGGAACAAAATGACATCATCTGTAAATAGTGCTGTGCAACGATCAGTCTGTCCTAACCTGATTTCAGAAATACCCTTGGGTGTCCTTATTGCTGTGGTGAAGGGTATAGCTATTATAAAAACGAGGGGTGACTGATATTAAATGGTTGAGAAATAATGTCGTTAATGAGAATTTCAGCTGTGAGTTGATTGTATCCTCACCCATTTACAGAAAGCTGTTCCAAATCCAAACCGGTCCAGTGTTGCAAACAGAAACAACCATTCGATTCTGTCAAGCACCTTTTCAGCATCGTCGTATATAGCACATTCTCCGTGGGATGGGCAATTTATCAATATTATATTGATATTGTGACATGAGACTAGATATCGTCTTAGATTTTGGATATCGTAATATGGTGATAAAGCAGAAGAGTTGTCTTTTCTTGGTTTTGAAAGCTGCATTACGGGAAATTTATGTAATCTTCTGAATTTACCGGACAGTTCTACCTATTGTATTTTTGGCTTTTACCAGCTTTGTCATTTTATCCAAATGACTGATGATTATTTATCAAAAATCTCATTGTGTAAATATTTAGTGAAAGCACCGATAGTCATCCATACAATATTGCTGCGATATCAAGGTATTTGGTTAAAAATATCGAGATATTTGATTTTATCTGTCTTGCCCAGCCCTACATGCTCTTTGCTTTTATGTAATGTATTTAACACACTCTGTACATTATGAAAGCTGTGTCACTCTTTTGACCCAAGTCTATAAAAAGACTAAAATCTGCGCGCTAATACCTTGCAAGGGATTTTATTTTTGGAGTTTAAGAGTGAAATCAGACGGAAAGATTTATGAGTGGGAAATGGGAGGAAGTGAGCCATTTTCATACATTTTCATAATCAGAAGTAAAAGTTAGAAGTTTACCTTTTAATTTAATTATAAATATCAATTGGTAACCCATCAGGAGCAGCTGCATCATCAGTATTAGTGGCATAAGTTGCTTCTATAATTTTATCCACTGTCAGATCCGGGGTTTTTTGCTGCTACTTTTGAAATGTTTGGGAATTTTAAAATATCTAAGAAAGACGTTTTTGTATCTGAATGAAATGAATATTCTGAGTTTAGATACACATAGAACAATCTGAAGGTGTCATTTACCTCTTTTAGGGTCCACAGTTACCTCATTCTGAACATTTGCCAAACCAGGAGTTTCCCAAACCAGGAGTTTTCCCACGGAGTGAGGAAACAGCTCACTCCGTGGATATGCTGTTGTTGTTGAATTCAGCCTTGAGTAGTATTAGTTCCTGGTGTGGATTTTCTGAGCCATCCAAAAATGTGTCTTTCTCAAGAATTTTAATTATTGCCAGTTCCAGTTTTTGACCGTAGGTTTTAAATTACGTACAGGCCAAGTTCTGTGTTGTATTAATTAAAAAAAAAACACACACATCTGTTTCTCTACAAAGTTTATAAAAACATGGTCCTGTAGCCATTTAACACAGAAACCTTATCTCCCTGGTGGACTGTTAACCAATTTAGTATAATAGTATTTATAAGTAAAAGATTTAAGGACATGGTCTGATATTACTATGCTGTTATATTGGCAGTCCTAGATTTGCTCCACTCACTTGCCAATAAAACCCAATGGTAATCTATTGAGTGGTTGGTAAAACTTTAACATTAATTGACAAGATTGAGTTCCCACCAAATTACAGACATTTTATGCAAGGTTAAATCTTTTATAAAATTTTATATAGATTTTCTGGCTCTTTTACGAGACCTATCTAAACTAGTAGTGTTTTAGTGGGTTAAGGGCAACATTAAAATATATTAAAACCATGTGATGACATAACTTGGGAGTCTTCATAAGATGAGGATTGAATTATCTAAGAGTGTAGGGTCAGTCATCCTCATTGGCACTTTGCACATTCATTAAGTTTAGTTTCTCATACAATAAGATCCCTTCAAGTATAATGTATCTACCTTCTGGATCTGAAATCTATCAATTCAAATGAAAACTCCTCAGGCAAAGGGAACCATAGGAAGCAGAAAAAAAATGTTATATGTATCACACGGCATCATTGAGATTCCTGGTGTTGAGTGTTTTTGTTTCAATCTAAGTATCTGTTAAACCTTTGTCAATTTATCGCAGTCCCTGATGTTTCATGATGTGACCTCAACCTTCACAGATGTAGACGTAACCTCTAACATACATTCCCCCCTAAGATCAATATATATAAATCTCCACCCTTTTAACATTTCACACATGACCAACCGATCACAAAACCTTCCCAGTCTGAGGGGCCGCCCCAATCACCACCAGTCCTCCCAATCCCCTAACCCCCAAGCAGGCTACAATTTCCCCTGAAGTGATTTAACATTTTAAGAACCCAATATCTAACCCTATGCCCTCCCCACCTTTCTGTTGTTGATAAATTTAATATGGGGCGACTTATCGATTGTTGCAGCTCTAGTACAGCAATTAAAAAATGCTGAAATTCTCATATTTGAAAAGCTGGAACCAACAAATGTTTGATGTGTTTTGCTTGATCAAATTTTTGTCAATTAATTTCCTCTTGATCGAATAATCGTTTCAACACAAAGATAAATATGAAATCACTTGAAATGCTTTCCTCTTAATTAGAGCTTACTGTACAGAGCCTAGTATTTAAAACAGATTTGTTAATGAATGTTTAAATTAATCGTGAAAACTTGTAATTTATGTGGAGCTGATTACTTGATCACCAGATAAAGGGATTAATCACTTTGGTCTAGAGCTGCTGGCACAAGTGATCAACTAGTTGCCAACTATTAAATTAATTGCCAACTATTCTGATAATCAATTAATCACTTTGAGTCATTTTTTAAGAACAAAATGTCCAAATTCTCTGCTTCAAGCTTTTTAAATGTGAATATTTTTCTGGTTTATTAAGTCCTATCAAATATCCAGTGTGGGGATTTGTTTTTTTTTTCTCTGTTTGATATAAATCACAAATTGAATCTTTGGGTTTTGGACAATTGCTGGGATCAACAAAAAAAAGTACCTTGGACTTTATGAAACTGTGAAACATTTTGGAGACTAAACAACTAATCAAGATAATGATCAGGAGATTAGCTGATAGTAAAGATAATTGTTAGTTGCCCCTTGAGTTAGTTCACTCTAATTAAAGTGACAATTTCCTTATTTATATTCTGTAATATAAATGCTGCATCTGTAATGTTTGGTGAGGACCATCGGCCATAACATGAAGAAATGATGTCAGAAATGTTGGTTTTAACTTAATTTAGTAGATTAACCACATGACCACTGTTAGGAATTTTTACCACCTGAATTAGCTTCCCAAACATCGGCAGATATTTACAGTTCTTTATTTTCAGCATCCTAAACTCTTAAAGTTATCTAATTCCTTTCTTCCAGATGAACGTGGGCGTAGCTCACAGCGAGGTGAACCCCAACACGCGGGTGATGAACAGCAGAGGAATATGGCTGACCTACCTGCTGCTGACCGTCGTGTTGCACATCGTGCTGCTCAGCATCCCTTTCTTCACCGTGCCGCTCGTCTGGACCCTCACCAACGTCATCCACAACCTGGTGAGTTACACTGATGATGACAAAAGAGAGCGACTGCACTCAATAATGATTAAACTGCCACGCTGAAGGTAATGTAGCGCATTTTTTAGGTTGCTAGATTATTTTAAACTCAGCAATTATCTTTTTTTTTTAATGTTAATCTACTCAAGAGAATTGTGTAGATTATGTAGCGTAGTAGAATATATAGAGCATTTATTTTTAGGGTTGTGCAATATGACAAAGTTTGGTATCTATCCCTTTTAATATCGCTCTTTTTAAGTTTTGGGTAATGTTCAAAATGAATGAATGAGACTGCTATATGTCATTTCTTGCACAGCTGCATGAGAGGACAACATCTATCAATTCAATATGGAGCTACTGCCAGTGGTTAGTTAGTTAGCTTAGCTTAGCTTAGCTTAGCATAGTACAGCCGGGTGCAGTGACTTCTTAAATATTTTAGTAGTGGAGTAAGGGAAGGCACATTTATTTATACAGCACTTTTCAACAACAACACATTTCAAAGTGCTTCACATAAAACATAAAATGCATCAAGCCAGAATATAAAAGCAACACATGGTGAATTACAAAGACATTTAAACACAATTAAAAGTGTTAAATTGGAAATAAACGAAACAGGAGAATAAAAAGTTAGAGAACAGAAAAGTCTTCAGCCTTGATTTAAAAGAAGTGAGAGTTGGAGCGGACCTGCAGTCTTCTGGGAGGTTGTTCCAGATATGTGGAGCATGAAAAATGAATGCTGCTTCTCAATGTTTAGTTTTGACTCCAGACTCCAGAAACCATATCAAACAGACAGATGTGACAGTAGTATCAGTCTTCTGTGTAATTATTCCTTTTATATTGGGCAGATTTGATGATCAAGTAACTCCATATTTCAGATATTTAAGTATGTGGTAAACCTATAAAGAACTTGTTGATATTGAGAGTTCGGGTGAAAATCCTCCATGATGTCGTTGGAGGGCAGCTAATGCAGCAGAGATATACTGGAGCTTGTTTATTGGAAACTATAATCTAGATGAAACTAAAACTGTAATTAAAGTTTAATCACACTTCCTTTTGATGTGATTATACCCCTGATTGCATAAAGATGTAACAGACCTGCAGAGTACCTCATAGAGAAGATATAAAACCAATATATAATCATACAGCTTTCTGTCAGAGTGTGATTTTATTGATCTGTCTTTGTGATTGCTGGTCATGGTGTCCTCCTGTATCTCTGCAGGTGATGTACCTGTTTCTACACACAGTGAAGGGAACTCCCTTCGAGACGCCGGACCAAGGCAAAGCTCGTCTGCTCACTCACTGGGAACAGATGGACTACGGCGTCCAATTCACAGCGTCGCGTAAATTCCTCACCATCTCACCAATTGTTCTGTAAGTGTGTTTGCTGCTCATAGTGAAAGGTCAACGTCCGTGCTGTTTTTGCTTTCATTATGATGGTTTCATTGGTATGCAGCATGACTTAACCGATGTCCAGGCTATTTGGGGATATTATAGCCTTCTTTTTATTTAAAAACTATTTATTATCCAAGTCCCACCTCACATAGTTACTGTTGCTACGCCTGTTAACATTGTCATTTTCACACAGCTCATATGTTTACAATATCGTTGCTGATCCACCTCTCAAAATATTTTGTAGGGGAGACCATGTACGGTTGTAACACTTTTAGCAATTTTCCCAATAAATCAGAAACTGTTTACACTGGAACAGTCAATTTGCTATATTAAAAACTGACTATATTAAAAACTGATATAATGTAACAAGGCGTTACAACTGTCCCTGTATCACCAGTCATGTTTCTCCTTCATGCTATAGAGCTTGACTGCTGACTAGACATGTGTTAACCATTTCTATTTTTAGCTTACAAAACAGTGAATTCAGTAATAACTGTTTGAATTCTTAGATATTTGATCTCATGACTGTATCCAAAAAATACATAAATCAAAAATACCTCAAAAACACACTTTTGTAGATACATTCTCCACATTTGGCTCCTATTTTGAGGACAAGAAGACAATCTAACTGAGCATGTGCACAGTGAGTGGCATCACTCTAGCTTGTTTCTGTCCCGTGTTACAACTGTACCTGGTCTCCCCTACTGTAAAAGAACAGGTTCATGATTTTAGACAAATACAGCACCTTTTATCAGCTGTGCTCTCACATGTCCTTCATTTAATATGCAGACTTTTCACTAAGGAAGTTGTTTTAAACTGGTTTTGCAGTCATCTTATGTTCTTACGTTCATCTTAACTTCAGTGCACGATCAGAAAGCCGAGAGCAGGAACAGTTGCTCAGCTGTGAAGCTTTTCAGATTAAAAGGCTTTCTCTAAACTGATGATGAAACACAACAGTGAAAGATTCGGTAAAAAGAAGGTTGCAACATGTGACTTCTAATCTTTCATATCCTCTGCTTAAAGTCTCAAATTCACCTCTGGGCAGCAGTCACAGACACTGACTCAATGCTCAACATGTATTTTGTAAACCAAAAGCTCTGCATAATAAACTCTTAACCTGTGAGCTTCTGCTTTTGTGGTATTAGTTAAAGGCTCTATTTTCACTTTTGATTTCTTATCTGAGAGTCACATTGAACAGTGTCAGCTATTATCACTGAACCATTAGTTTATAATGTTAAAACAGTGTGAAAGCAAACTGAAATCATAAAGCCAGCAAATTAGCATCATAATATCACATAAAGGTCAGTATCTAAGAGTCATATCGAAGGCATCTGAGTGTTTCATCCAGAAGTTTGTTTTTGCTGCACATGAATTCAACTTTTCATTTGTGAATGTCTTTCATTTGTCTTATTTCCTCTTTCTAAAGGTTTCATACCGTTGCTTCAAAGTGTCCAACAGATGTTTATCCTGATTTGTTAATACCCCCCACCCCCCTCCCCACCTCTCTCTCTCTCTCTCTGCAGGTATATTCTTGCCAGTTTCTACACAAAATACGATCCCACACATTTCCTAATCAACACGGGCTCCCTCCTGAGCGTCCTCCTCCCAAAGTTACCTCAGTTTCACGGAGTACGGATATTTGGGATCAACAAGTACTGACAGAAATGATTCAAGCACTGGATTTTAATCAACTGGACTTTTATGTTTTTTCTGTTTCCGCTGAACTATTTTAGGTTTAGATGAGAAGGAGATAATCTGAGCAGACTGTGTGGAGTAATATATCAAAGTTGCAGTTTGTGCAGCCTGAAAAAAAAAAAAAGAACGCGGTAAATGCACTGCTGCTGTTTTACATGAAAGTTACTTTATTTTTTTCTTCATGGACATTCCTGCTGTTTTTTTGTTTTTTTTGTCAAAAAGCCAGACGTCTTTGCTCTTGTTGTGAAGTAAGAGCAAAGTTTCACCTGCACTGCTTTCGAATGTGACGATTACTATACATAAAACATGCCATCTCCCCTCTCTGTCTTTAGACGCAGCTTTTTACTGTTACAAACTGCGCTGGCTGCAAGTCTGTAAAACTGAGTTTCTGGTTGTTGCCATAAATGTGAATCAATCTCTTCCATTTACTCAACGTGTGGTTCATGTTCGGAGTAAAATTTCACCTCTTCTTTTTTTCTTCTTCATGCTTTCTGTGATTTATTTTTAAGGGTTCACGCGCATCATGCATTTACACATCTACAATAAACACTGCAGACTTTGTTTTGCTATGATACACATAATCATGAAAAGCTGGATCTCTTTTTCCATGTATGTGTATAAAAAATGAGCAGTGAGAGCTATACGATGTGCACACGTGGGTGGTCTTCTTATCTTTACTCCATATGGCCAGAGGCTGCAAAGTCCTCTTTTTTTTTTTTTTTTTTTGCGGAGGTTTCTAAGAATTAATCGACTGAACGTGGGCCAGTTTGTAAGCGGCGGGGAACTCCAGACACTTTACATGAAGGCAGCATGGCGGGGGCAGTCACACTGTGTGCAATATGTTCATATATCCAAAGGGTTTCCCCCCCCTTCCGCATGTGCGGTTGTGTTTGCATTGCAGTGAGGTTTCCCTGTTACAGAAGCGTGTTTTTGGGGAAGTAGCTCATAGGAAATGCATCAGCGTGTGAATGTGATTACTCTGTTGATTATGCCAGCCATACTCTGGGAAACATGCAAATCACGCTAGCTGTATCAGCTGTTTCAAACATGTGTAATCGAGTGTGTTTGGGGTGTTCCCTGCCTTCAGGAGCTGCTCAGGTGATGACACTGAGCCAGTAGTAGGATGCAGAGCATAGATGGGCTAAATGTCAAACGCCCCCCCTCCTCAAGATATCAGATATGGCTACCAGGAACTAGAGAAAGGGAGAAAAAGGATGAATCTTTTTTTTTTTCTCTCTACATATTACACTGAAAGATTTAAGATAACACTATCTGGTCTGAGCAGCAGATTAGGTCATCCACTGCAGTTTTTCCCAGTTCTGCTTCCACTTTTTACTTAGTGTGAACCCGGCAAACCTCGATGAGCTGTACTAGATGTATGATGAATATTTAAAACTGACTCGGGACTCAGTGTGGATATGAAATTAAGATATATGACATGACATCAAATTAATACAAAAAATAAAAATGTTATCTGTATGAAAAGATATGCCAAAGGAGATGATGGAAGTTATGTGCAGATAAGACAAAAGGTCAGAAATTTCTACTTTTCCCAGTTGGTAGAATTTCTTGAGCCTTCTTAGAAATTAAAGTCGTGTTTAACAAAAGATTTAAATATGTAACAGAGGACAAAAGAAATGGAACAACTAAGGGAAAAAAATCAGTTGAGGGGCCCGGTGGGGTTTTCAAAGTTTGATTCTGTGAAGTGGACAAAAATCGAAAGATGTTCATCAATAAGGCTTTAAGTCATTTCCCAGATACACAGATTAAAACTGTGTTCTGCTGCTGTTAGTCATACGCAGCTTCTGCAAAAGCTATGTTTGGTACAATTCAGCCCTCTACTGTTTATAGAGTGGAAATTCCTCCTCTTCCTCCAACTAGTCATGTCTCTCTAATGTCATCTACTTAATAGAAAGCAACAGACAGATGAAGTCAGTGATGGAGCAAAAAATGCAAATGAGCTTTTTTTTTTCAGCCCCTAAACTGCAGAGATTTGCTTTTGTTTTGTCTCATACATTAAACATCTTTGAATGGCAGGACTGTTTTTGTTTTTTCAAACATTTTAAAGACGTCACCTGACTTTGAGAACTTATGAGCATTTTTTAAAAACAATTTTCTTTCATTTTATAGACTAAATGATAAAAAAAACAGAACTAATCATTAGTTTGAGCCCTTGATGCAAACAGCTGCACATGAAACTCAATATATCTTGAATTGTTCTTAGAAAATAATGCAGAAAAACAGAAATCCCATTTTAGTAAAGGTGAAAATCCAATAGGAAAATTAAGACCTTAGCTTTTTGGTTTTAAATACATTTCATAATAACATTAAATTAAAGCCTCTCAACCTTTTCATCTAGGGCTGGGTATCAATACTCGATACCTTCAAAAAATAAATCAGTACCAAGTAGTCCATCAAACGATACCTGCAATCCATCCTTTTGCCAAACAACACAAGCGTTCTTCCATTTAAAGTGACATGTGATCGGTCCACTGCCACAGCAGCTAAAACCAGTCTGTGGTGGTGAAGTCGCGGAATTTGAGGTTAGCACCTTTAGTGGTTCAACAGCCAAGATGCCACCTAAATGCTCTAAAGTGTGTCTACACTACACGCCTGTTACACCGGATAAAAGCTAGAGCACTAAATGAGTACTGGGTATCAAATGAAGTACTTAACTTGTATCTGAATCACTTTCAGGGTACTTGGGTTGGTACTGGTATCATAATAATTTCTTATAGTGATACTAATAATTCATACCAGGGCTCAAATATATATTTTTTATTCAAAATACTTTGGGGATATAAACATGACGGCTCCACTTCATCATGCTGTGGTCTCAGAAGTGAGGACTCGTCACAATGCTGCACACACGTGTAACCTGAAAGCTCTCAACGCAGTTTATTGCAGGGAGCCCATTTAGAGCCTGAAGGCTGTAAACAAACACAAAGAGTTGTGAAAAAATTAAAACATGGACACATTTCTGAGCTACAACATTAAGAAAACACAAACTACAGTCATACAGTAAAAAAGTAAAATTGCTTTGATCCCCGACCGACCGCTCTACATTACCGAGTTTGAAACCTTTTTTTTTTTTTAACAGAAGCCTTTGTTCTCCAAAAAGAAGAGATGTGTCTTTGGTGCTTGACCACTCTGTTCTGTCAGTGATTTGTCTGATGAACGCTGGGACTTAAGGTGGCTCGTTTTACTGAAATAAACAACATGGGCCTCCGTAGCCATCGCTCTAAGTCAGTCTGGATGTTTAGCGAGCTGTTCACCCGTCACCTTTTCTTAAAAGGCGTAAATGATTGTTTCTGTTTTTTTACACGTCGCCCTTGTGACGCTGTGCTTCATCACTCTGGTATCACCATCGGCTCAATATCGTCTCCCTCCTCGTCGTCGGTGTCAAAAAATTCGTCCTCAAAATATGATCCTCCGAAGCCGTATTCCTGCGCGTGGACAGACACCTCGTTGGACATCAGGTGAGGCGACCCTTCGATAAAATCTGCAAACCTGTGAATTATAATGACAATATCAGCATTTTATTAACATGTTATATGCAAACTATGTGCAGGTGTTTTCTGTAGGAGTGTAAGGTTGATGGTACTCATACGCTGGTACATTTACATCAGAAATATGACATTTGGTTTCACTTCTGCAAAACACCAACAGGTTTTTGAATATGACCTTTCTATTAATTTATGAGTTTTGCATTTTGGATGAATTCATGTAGATATAACTGGACAAAGACACAGTTTGCGTAATCCGATCTGATGCCACGTAATTTATTAGAAATAGGATTCTATTTACTGGTTAGCTCCGACACACTTCTTCTTCGCTGCTCTTAAAACAGTTGCACTATGCTGTCATGGGCAGCTGCTGTTTAAGAGGGGCACCTGACACCTGTAACAAGGAGCTAGCGTTAGCGCATCATGTCGGCGGTTTGGCAAAACTTCACAGTGGATGTTCCCACCAGTAAGACGGCGACATGCAACATATGCAAAGAAGCAGTTTCGAGGGGTGGCACCTTTCTTATACAGTCTAAGGGTGGCACGAGTGTTGCAAATTTCAACACCAGCAACTTAATCAAACATTTGAAGACGCGTCACGCTAAAGAGTACGACAAATTTACCAAAGCTAAGGGGAAAAAGAAGGACAAACTGCAGCAGCAAACTCTGGAAACTGCCTTTTTTATTTTACAATATTGTGGCTGCACTTCATTTTTTTAAATTATTATTCCTAGATTTATTTACTTAAGTTGCTGTTGCACTACGGTTTTATTCAAAACATAAATGGCTTCCATTTGCTGTATTCATTAATGTTTTACAAAGGCTTTAACCTGAGCCAGGCTTTACCACAATGATAATCATATCACAATCATGCAGGCGTAGTATTATATTGGTTTGTTTTTTTTTAAACACACTGGTATCAGTATCGGTACTCAGTATCAGCCGATACCTACAGCACAAGTATCGGAATTGGTATTGGGAGGGGAAAAAATGGTATCTGAACATCTCTACTTAAGACTCTCAATCAATCTAGCATCTTAAATCAATTAAATAAAAATAAAAAAACCTATTGATGAACCTGACCTGGAGGGCAACAGAGGGAAGTATTGGGCCATATAATGTCTTATTTGATTAATAAAACTAATTAATAACAATTAAATAATGTAAGTACTCACACCCTTTAATAAGACAGACATTGTATATAATCACTGGTGCAGCTAACTGGTTTAAAACAACAAACAATCAGTTTAATGGAGATCACCTGTGTGTAGTCGAGGGGTTTTAGTTGACTGTCGGATAAAAACAGCTTCATCTGGATGGTCCAACTTTTGCTGAGTCTTAATGATGACAAAACCTACAACCTCTCTGGTCTTACACTTTTCTGTTGATCAGTGACAAAACAACCACTTTAAAAGAGAACTCCACCAATTTAGCAGTATTACTGTAACAGTGTAGGATTATTCTACATGTTCTTCCTCCTTGTCAAAACCTGGCATCTACATTACCCACAATGCAACTCAAACATCAAGAGTTCAGTCTGAGATTCAAGCAGATGTGTAAAATTGGCAGAGCTCCCCTTTAAACCTACTTTAAAATTCAAGGGGATGAATCTCATTTATATGCTCTTTTTAAGGTACTGCATGACTGACACTAACAGAATCTCCTCATTTTAAGAGTTATTGGCCAAAATCAAGAACACATCATGTATCTAACCAAAGATAAAGAAAAGTGGGAAAAGAAAATGTTTAAAAATGTATAAATAGCCACCTTTTTGGGGATTGAAGCCTGGACACTGCCCTCCACGGGCTGAACTCCGGGCTATGACAGTACTTCCGCAAGTCTTCCAGTGCTCGCTGAGTCTCCTCCTCCGCCTCCTTCTGATACTCCTCCTCGGTCAGCAGGCGACGTGGCTCTGGCTTCCAATTAACAAGCCGTCTCATCCTCCTTTAAAACAATTACACAAATATACAAATGAGTGTGACCACTGATACTAAAAGGGAAATGTAACACAGGCTATTAAGTAGATAACTTCTGAGATTCAGTATTGTAGGCAATGTCAAATGGAAGGAAAAAATAAGGCATCAGGCAACATTTTACACTTGAGATCACAGATAATATTGTGCAGTATCAGAAACTCTTGTACATACAATAATAGCTCTACATTATACTGCCTGAGATAACAGAAACGCCACACACGCTGTTAAAAAGAGTTTAACATATCACTGTACTCTTACGCCACCTTCTGGCAGCATTTTAAAAACACTCACCTCCATGCAATAACTGCCAGATAAAAGGGGTACTCCAGATTTTTGGACACAAAAAGTGCCACGATGATGGCAAATGCAACTTTCTGAATCTGAATTCCTAAATACATCAGGAGAAGGCCCAACAACTGCAGCGTCCACGACAGGATGTTGATGCTCTTCTGATCCACCAGAGGGCCGTAACGGTAACACACAGCAAAGCTGATGAATCCTACAACTCCCACATAACCTGAAAAACACAAAAAACATCAACTTACACAGTGTTTAAGAAGAACTAATGAAGTGGTGAGATATGCAATGTAAAGCCTGCATGCTGAACTGCAGCTTCTGTATAAATGCCAGTCTGACGAGGGCCACAATTCATCATAGTTGTGTAAGTGGGGACGGGGGCTAAAACTGCCTGTTTGAAACAGAGGCTGAACTGAAGGGCTTCATAAAGGGCCTCATAAAGGGCCAGTGAGAGATAAATAAAGAGTTTTTAACTATAAATCATGCAAAGATATTCCAATAGAGACCCAGAGTATAAATACAGATACGTGCATGATATATCCTCTTGAAGCAGTAAAAACTTCAAATATCCAAGGCCTTAAAATTGAATTCAGAAGATTGATTTGTGTTAGAGGACGGATTCACAATTTTTCTGTCTTAAAACAACAGTTAGGTGCCCAAAATAACACTGAAATAGGTTTTTTTGCTGTAATCATTCCTCCTGTTCATACTGACCATTAGAAGATCCCTTTATAATGAACTTGAGTGTTAGTGATGGGGGACAAAATCCACAGTCCTCCTCCTGTGCCAAAAAGTTTTTACAAGTTCATCTGAAGCTAATATGAAGCTTCAGCTGTCACAATGAGTCAAATCAAGTCTATGTTTCAACATTATAGTCTTTTTAGTGCCAAAGTCCTTCTTTTTGTTACTATACTTCAACTACAGCTCAAAAAAGGCCACTTGATGCTAAAATGAGTATAAATGTGGCAGACATCCATTTGATATGACCAGCTCAGACTGCTGAAGCCTCACATAAGCTTCAGCCTCCATCACTTCCACTGACAGCAACAGCCAGTATGAACAGGAGGAATGATTGTGAGCCTATCTTTTTGAAATTTAACTACATGACATTTGTATGCATGAAGAGTTTGTACCTAACACCATGTGCCAGTGTTCTCGCAGAATCGTGTTGAGATTCCTGAAGACGAGCTGGATGGCGTACAGAGAGAATGACCAGCCGCCCACTATCAACACATAAAAGGGGCTTTTCTGTGGGAACAGCAAACACAAAGGTTATAAAACTTAACATAAGAGATTAGAGAGATTATTCAGTAAAATCATGAATATTAGAGGATAAAGAACTACCTTACCTTTGGCAAAAAACGAGACACTATAAACAAGAGGATGATGAGGGAGGCGATCATCCCTGTGCTTGTACCAGCAGAGTAGAAGAAAGCTTGACTCCTTCATATGAGAGATTAAAAAAAAGTAGTTAATAACATATAAGCTTGTTAAATCCTAACAATAGAACATATTTAAGATTTAACACATTTAAAAAAGTTACCTGCTGAGTGAGTCTGCAAAGAGGAATAACAACGCTCCAGAAAGGAATACCAAAAACAGATAAATATCAAACTCTGCAAAGGAAAACAAACATTTTATTGGCCTTCGGATATTTATCAATAACAAGCAAATTAATAATGTTCTTTTATCCCCCCCACTTACTACGAACTGGCTTGAGAGTGTACAGAGCTTCATCCGCAGGGTCGATCTTGAAGCACGTCTTCTTGCTGAACAGGCTGATGTTGATGGTGGTCTCATTGTGCCCCTCTCGTAACATGCTCTGGAACCAGCCCCAGACACTGAAGCGGTCCAACTCCTGCAACTCCTGCTCACCATCCACAGTTTCCACCTTAAACGTGGTTGAACTCCACACTCTGACCTGTCAGGAAAAAACACTTTGATCAAATGTTTGACTGTGTGGAAAATGTTGAAGTGCTGCAAAGTTTAACTTAAGTTTTAATAACTGTTGGAAATGAAAGATTTAATGTAGAAAATGTGCTAAATTGAGAGAAAGCACTTTTTCACTATGCTATAATTTAAAAAAAAAAAAGAAAGAAAAACGCATTAAATCATAAAATAACAACGTTCCTAATTTGACAGTGGACCATAACTTACCTGAATCCTTGTCCAAACATGCTTCCAGGTCGGCACTATGGAGTTTGTATAGCAGAACAGATTGGTCCCTGTCATCCCGTACAGCTCTCCATCACGGAGATCATGTACTTGAGGTTTGTTTCCTGGGTTTAATGAGCAGAAACATGTATGTGTTAGTATGACTGCATTATGTGACATGAATAAAAGACTCAAAAAAGATGTATTTAAAGTATCAGGCTGGTGTTCTACTATACATTTTTAAAGTAGGAAAGCCCCCAACATTACGAGTAAACATGAAAGTATTAAATCCGCTGCAATACATTTCATTTTAATCAGTTTTTCCTACTGTGACATGTCAAAAAGTTTTCTAAGAGAAAGATGTATTGTCATTTAATCCCATGAAAAGACTAAAACCAACAACAGGTTGTTGCTGCATTTAAAAGTTTACCTGAAGCTTATGTGAGGCTTATGTTAAGTGGATAACTGCCACATTTACACCCGTTTTAGCATGAAGTGGCCTTTTTGTGTTTCCCTGTGGTGGAAGTATAGTAACAGGAAGAGGCACTTTGGCACTATAAAGACGTAATGTTGGAAGATATCTACTTAATTTGACTAATTTGGATGGCTGAAGCTTCAAATCAACTTTTAAATAGATTTTTGCACTGAAGGAGGCTTTTGGATTTTGTCCCCCATCACTTACATTATAAGTTCATTATGAAAGGATCTTCTAATGGTCAGTATGAACAGGAGGAATGATTACAGCATGTTTCAGTGTTCATTTGGGCTCCTGACTGTTGTTTAAATACAGACTTGAAAAACTTTTAACACAAATCAGTCTCCTGACTTCAACCTGAAGGCCTTTGTGTAGAGGACATATAATGTACATTTTCAGGTCTATATTTATATTCTGGGACTCTACTGGAATATTTTGACATTATTTACTGTTAAAAACTCCTTATTATTCTCACCCCTTTCCCCCACATACAAAAGTAATGATGAGTTTATATGAGGGTTCAGCAGTCTAAGTTAGTCATATCAAGTAGATATCTGTCACATTAAGTCTTTTTAGCATGAAGTGAACTTTTTGTGTTTCACTCTTGAGCTGCAATGGAAGTATAGCAACAAGAATAGGCACTTTGGCACTAAAAAGACAGTAATGTTGAAAGATATCTACTTGATTTGACTAATTTGGACAGCTGACGTTTCATAATAGCTTCAGATCAACGACATTTATGTACAGAAGGAGGCTTTTGGACTTTGCCCCCATCACTTACATTATAAATGCATTATGAGGGGATCTTCTAATGATTACAGCAAGAAAAAAACGTTTCAGTGTTAATTATGGCAATTGACTGCGATTTTAAATGTGAACGTATCCTTTAAGTATGATTTTAATAGCAGGATGTTACTTATCAAGCTTTTTAACTTTGGTATTGATACTTTTCTTTAAGTAAAGGATCTGAGAGCTTCTTCCACCTCTGTATAAACAGGTTTGGTGATTCAGTTTCATTATTACGACTGTAAGATCAACATGAGGGCGGGGCGTGTTTATGACGGTGGAGAAACGTTCAGATTTGCCATAGTTATCAGCAAATCTACAATAAAACAATAAATGACTGATTTAAATAATATGTCTCTTCTATAAAAGGGATGCAGTCACAGAAGTGAACCCGTAATAAGAGAAAAGGTACAAAGTCTCATCGTTTAGTAACTTCTGTGCAGTCTCGCAGCTTCAGACACGTTAAAACAAGCTAACATGAGTTAGCCGGTAAATACTCTGTAGTTTTAAATACGTGTCGATTAAACTTAAGTGTTCGTCATTGCCGCGTACCACTTCATCTTACCCGTGTTCTGGTGTGAAGATTGAGGTAAGCAGATAAGCAGCACCATGAAAATCACTGACTTAACGCCTGTAAAAATGAAACCGTTTGTCATTTTCATGCATCCCGCCATGATGATAGCACTCTCTGTGACGTATTTAAGTCCCGCCCCTTCCTCCTCGACCCTCCGCATTGAGTTACAGGCCTCCCAGCCAATCACAGCGCCGCATTGCATTACGTCACTTAGTGCTGTTTTTTTGAATGGACATGCTGCAATTTGTATTCAAATGACCAATATTTGTAGTATTATAAACCTTTTTTATTTTGTTAAGGAACATTTTATATCCACAAATCAAAAATATCCAAAAATAACCTTATCATTTAAGTTAATGTTAATTGAAATAAAATATTATAATATATTATTTTAAGTCTCCACACTGTATAAGAAATAAGAACAGTACATCTGTTTTCAAAATGTACTCAAATGTTTTTAATTGAAAATGTGTATCACTTATACTTTTACTTTTTATTTATTTAGTTTTTTCCCTGTCTATGTCAATTGATTTATTGATTAAGATATTTTATCTTCTTTGTGGGATTTTTCATGATACAACATAAACAATGCAGATGGATTATACTCCATGCACAGACCTTTATGTCCCTTTTTATTCATTTATTATTTATAATAATAATGATAATAATAATAATGATGAGAAATAATACATTTAATTTATAAAGCACTTTACATTTGCAAAGCCAAACTCAAAGTGCTATGAAACAAACAAAACAAAACATCAGAAAATAATTAAAAGTATTTGGAGGATTCAATGACATAAGAAGGAATAACATATTACACATGAAAGCTGATTCTGACTTCTTTTTTTGTTTTACTAAATATCTTAAACTTGACTTTTAAGCAAATAAGTCTGAGTTTAAAACAACATTTTGGGAGATACAATTGTCTCTTGTGATTTCTTTAATACATATTGCTTAAGTGGGTTAGGGGGTGGGGGGGGGGGGGGCTGCTGGGAGACTTGGACTCAGTATTTCTATAATCCTGTGGCACAGAAAGTGTGTGTTATTTGTTTGTTATTTGTGATCTTTATACTGAGCTCTTTCAGATCTAAATCCCTTGTTGGAAAGAGGCTTGGCCAAACATCACACAGAATCACAATTATGTAAACCAGAAATATTATATAATAGTCTAATGTGGCTGTAATTAGTGTCTGTAAGTGCTTTCCCTAATTCGCCTGGGTGCTGTCCAGATGGAAACCACCCTAACCCTTTAGACAAACTGTGTACCTACCTTCTTTACAGACAAGAGGAGGATGTAGTTTGACATTGGTGGAGTCAGTAAACACAACTAGAGATACACAAGCTGCTGGAGCATTAGTTACTGTAAATGAAGGTGCAACATTGGATTTGTCCAATAAAAACACTGTGATGAATGTAAACAGTGGGGACAGTAATACATCTAAAGGATCATTGTAAGAAAATGTAACATATATAGACACATTTCATCTTCACAATCAATCCAACCTTGTGATACAACTTCAGCAAAGACCAAATGTCAGCTGAATGTATTTAATAAGGAAAGAAAGCAGGGGGGGGGGGGGTCAATCAAAGGTTATTATTGGTTGAATTGGCAGCAATCTTAGGTTGGAAATGTTGGATTTACTGCCAAATATACCAAAAGCATTTTAGAAGACTGTAGATTTAAAAACAATGTATGTATTTAACAGATTCTCCATAAACCCAACACTGACTGAACCCTGCAGCGCCCTCCTGTGGACAATCAGAAGAAACACCATCAGCCTGAGGACAATGACAGCTTTGTAAGAGAAATCAGCAGACAATTTTCACAGCAGATGTACTTATGTTTTCTGTTTACTCGTTTCAGTTTCGGTGCATTTCTGCTTACTCACTGTGATGGCTGACTGGGACACGTAATAGGTCATAGCCATTGTTTGTGTTGTTAGTGACACCTGATCCTTTTCCTGCTAGAAGTGCTATGTATAAAATAAACTCAACAAAATGAACTGAATATTTTTACTTCTTCTTTTTTTTTTTTTTTTTTTACAAATTACTACTAATAATAAAGTTTATATAGGTACAGCACCTTGAAAAAGGTATAACCAAGGGTAAAATATTTCAGTAGTACAATTAAGTGAACTATAAGCAGCAATTACTTACATTGGGCTCTCATTACATGAAAGCTTCTTTTTTTTTAAAGTCTCTAATCTTTTTCCCCTCACCCCTTCGCAAAAATTAGAAGTGGCTTTACACAGGATAATCAAGATGAAAACATTTCAGCACCACAATCAAGTGAAATCAGGCAAATAGAAGCACAGACTTCCACAAGGAAATAAAATAAAGAGTGCAATAAACAAAAAAAACGATAACACAGAACTGAAAAGATCAAACTTAGGGCTCACGTTACTTTAAAAAAACAACTTTCCCTTCAGCTGTTGCCCCTTGGCTCACATTATGGAGGCATAGGAGTGTCATAAAAATAATATATGTGGAAATATTTATTCATTGCATATAAATTATCATATTAAATAATTATTTTCTTATTATTTTACAGGTTTATTTCTTTTTTATGGCACTCCTTAGACTCCATATACTTTGGGCAACTTGTGCTGAGTTGAAATAAAAACAACTTTTATTATTTAACTAAATGTGTGAAACCTGCAGCTTGATGACCTAATTTGCTGCTGTGTCAATGACAAATGCACATTTAACTAAAATTCTGTGGGGTTTAAAAGAAGAGAAATGTATGCATCTTATTTGACTTGATAACAGTCAGACTGAACCCCTGACTAGTCTCCTGTAGTATGTGGTTTATACTGCAATGCCCAGTTAAACCACATGAGGGCGCGTTTCCACTTTGATACCACTGTATGGCCACAGCTTTAAATATCTATCTGCATACAATAAAGGCTGGAGTAGTGATAATAATAATAATAATAATAATAATAATAATAATAATAATAATAATAATAATAGTAATAATAATTATAATGCATTTTATTTAAAAGGCGCCTTTCAAAGCACTCAAGGACACAAGGCACATTTAATACAACAGTACATCAAACAATATTAATCAGGTAACATTTAGTGCAAAGATAAAGAATAAATATGAATGTGACTACAAAGTGCATTAAATAAAAAGAAGGTTAAATTGAACCCTTCTGCTAAATATAATATGTCAAAATAACACACCATGACTTCCTAAACTAGTAAAAATGAACATTACGTTGTTTTTAGAGTAATGCATTTCCTGTATATGAAACCAGTAAACCAGGTCAAGTTGATATTAGTGGCTCATTGTGGTCTGCATAGCAATATGGGCCACTCAGGTGTTTGCTTTTTGATACGCTTGTTGTACAGTAAGCGTACAGAGTCACAGCGAGACTAACTGAGGTCAACGATTTTGTCTGCTCCATTCACCTTAACAGCATTAACATGAGAAAACACGCAACGTTGAGTCAGATAACATTAACAGGCATTGATGTAGGAGATCATGCAACGTTGAGTCAGAGGTCTCTACGTTATCTAATCAAGAATTAGAGAGAAAATAACAAACAACAAATTCTCATCTTCCTTCTTTTCTTCTCTTTAGTCTAAATCAACTGGTTGGAGAGTGTTGACACTGTAGAAATGTGAGTTTTCAGTAATGAATTATTCCACAACATCCACAATGACTTGTGACTTTCACCACATGACCATAACTTTAAGCAACAAGTTCTCTTTGTTCAGTCTTACACACTAGTTGTTTCCTTTTGGTTTACCTCCTTAGTATTGATGCTTACTTTGTCAAATTGGATTTGCGCATTCATTTAGATTTGAATTAATCCTGATTCTCTCCGAAAGCTCATATAAATTAGTTCCTGCATTGTGACGTAAATTGAGTGGTCACAGTGTCATTTGAAATCTCTGAAAGTACTGCTAAAGGAGGCAGTTATTCAGCGGCCAGAAGGTGGGACAGGAAGCTTTTGCAGAAGTGGGTGTCTTACAGAGGCCGACCTTTGACACAATGATTCATCTCCCAAAAAATGCAACAGAGTTTGAATCACCCTTAAAGATGATTGGGTGGAAGTTCATATATGTCACAATGCTTCCTAGCACTGTTGTATATTTCATTCTTAAGAGCTGTGAAGTTAAGTTGTGTTAATCATTTATGCTATAAAAAACATGTTTATTGGCATTTTATATGAAGGGTAGGGTTGGTTTTAACTCTTTGTTCCCTTCTTGTGGCCCTGTTGTGATGAGACAGTGATCTTTGGCCTAAAATAATGCTTACAGTAGGCTACAAGAACATGTTCATACAATTATTTCATTTCAATTGTAGAAATAATATTCATGTCATAAGCACAGTGTGAGCTTCTTGTCTTTACACTGATTGTTGACATTTGTTATAAATCCATTAACACATTCAATGCTTACCTGTCGCTTCTTTTTAAAGGGATCTGAGATGTGTGCAATGGTTGGAACATCATCTGTGTTCCCTTTACTGTATGATTCAGAAGTCATAGGTTCATTTGGCCTGAGTAGTGTTGTGATTGGATGTTGCCATTTCAGAACTGTACAAATTAAAAATGTAATGTTACATGTCATGTTCTTTTTTCAAAATAGCAACCACTAAGACTTCCCTTTTGCCTTTCTTTCTCATCATTTTGCAATTATTTCCAACTAAAAGCATTGGGAAATAGATTCAATCTGATTTCTGATGGTGGAACTGCAGGTCTGAAAATATGAAGCCATGGCTGAAGTGACTTAAACCTGCATTCTGGCTCCAAACAGAAGTCCAATTGTATGGAAGACAATGAGAAACTATTTCTTTCTCTGACTACTTCTTACTTGATTTATTACCTCGGTAAACACTTTCCTAATTCATTTATAGTATAGACAGGGTTTGAGAAGGTCACTATGGAAATGTAGTAGGTTACAGATTAATAGTTACTCTATTTAAATGTTATAAAGTGGAAAATGAGATGTGAAAAATAAAATCCTAGTTATCTCATGTGCACCTAAGTTAAACATTTCCATAAATCTATTTTTAAAATATTCTGAAATTTGGGTTTTTTATGAGTTATATCTCCTCCAAGATATGTTGTCCATATTAAGGCATAAAAATGTGCGTAATGCTAAACGACTGAATGCTTTATTTAATAAAGAGAAGTGATACATCCTTGCTGTCTCTGGTCATTAATATACCACATACTAGTTTCTAAATTACTCAATTTAGAAACTAGTATGTGTTATCATTCCTGTCAAAGTATAGGCCTACCACAAACCCCAATTCAAGGCACATACAATTGAACAACCACATTAACAAATCATGCTTCTAACAGGGTGCCAAAGAGTCTGTATCTCCGCATTGCACATTGCCTGTTTAACTCACCTGTTATCTTCCTGTTAAGTGTGCAACTTTTGTCCTTCTGGTTCAAAATTACCTGGTGAGGTTTGACTGTTTATGAAACATAAGGTATAAATGATCACCCAATCCTGTGTTAGAACTTTTTGGAAAACTTCATTCCAACCTATTCCCACAGGTTTGACACATGGTTGTGGAAATTATGGTCAATAGGCCTCATTTAAATTAAACTATATTGGCCCTGCATCAAAATTGACCCGAGGACAACAGGAGGGTTAAGGGTCAGAAATAAGCAAAATCTTAAAGGTTTGACTTCAGATGTAAAGTACCTTTCGCTGGTCATTAATATTACACATATTAGTTTCTAAATTGAGATTTATAAATTGTATATAATTTCTATCAAAGTATAGGCCTACCACAAACAATTCTACTGATTCAAGGCAATAAAACTGAACCAATCATGCTTCTAACAGGGTGTCAAAGTATCTCCTGGTGCACGTTTCCTATTTAAGGGTTAAAAAATGAGCAGAATCTTAAAGGCCTGACCTCAGTTATGACCCCCAAGTTACATTTATATTATAATTAAATTAAGTAACGCCATTGCATGTAACATAGCTTACTGGATGATTTATATGACTAATCTATTAAAAAAAGGGACATTAGTCTTGTGTGAACTAGAAGCTGACTACACCCAGAAATCTAGGATAAACTCAGGAGCTGTGTGGTTAACGAGGAGTCATTGAAGGCACCGTGAGAAGGAGGTGGAGAGCAGACAGGAGCAGAAGGGAGGAGACTATAAACGGGCACAAGCTTCTCCTTCCAAAATATTTCCACACTTCGTCGTCTTCGCCTCTCTACGTTGGCTTCCCATACTTCTCCACTAAGGTAGGCCTAAAAAAACTATTTAAAAACTACTCTTTTTTTCTTTTCATCACCAACAGTTCCTGTTAAACTTGTTGGAATGATGCGTTTAAAGACTTTTTTCTTAACTTAAAAGTGTACGTTTTAAAAAAAAAGAAAGAAAGAAAGAAAAGAGGATGTGTTTTTTTTCCAGCTTTCGATAAACATCTCGCCGACATATCTTTGTTTATCTAAGAGTAACTTAGTTAAACTGTGAACTTGCTTGTTGTTTGATAATTTAGTAACTTAATTTAGCTTAGGACAGAACTGGTGTTGTTGCCATGAGTAACGGGCCTGGGCTGCACGGACTCCTCTTCTCTCTAAAAACTACACTTTTTTTGTTTTTTAATCCCCCCATTAATGGCCCAGACGATTGGTTGTTTTTTGGCCTGTACACACTTAATTTGGTTATTTTAAAAAGTGCAGCCCTGCCCTTTTGTTTGTGATACAGCACTGTAAACATGAAAATCAGTGAGTGTAAACTTTTTAAAAAACATGTAATATGTGTGGATTAGTGATTAATTCAGTCTAACAATGAAGGCTTTTTAAAAAGACATTTTTTGCTTGTTTAGTCCTTTGACCGAACACTACTGCATTTGTTATCCCTATGTTATTCCTAAAAGCTTAATCACTTTTCGTCTTTAAGTGACTCAGATCTTCCAGTATGCTGCTGTTGCTGCTCATGTTACAGCTGATGTAACTTTGTGCATACAGTTCAACCTTTTTTTGTGTGTGTTTGATATATATAAAAGAAAAAACTACGCCATGAAGTGCAACTAATTAATTTTGTTTTCGTTTTGTAATGATGCAGGAAATCGATCGTCATCAGCAGCCATGGGTGTAGAGGGGGGAATGAAATGTGTCAAGTTCCTGCTTTTCTTTTTCAACTTTATCTTCTGGGTGAGTACTGCAGCTGCAATTATATAAAGAAGTGAAGTTAGCTTGTGAAAAATTACGACATCACACCAAAAACAAGAAGTTTTTAAGTAGCCGGAGAGTAAACAGGAAATATGGTCACGTTAAAATGTCCCGTGTAATTTGCAGTGGTGGAGAATTGACTATTTTCTGCTACTTTATACTTGAACTCCATGAAGTAGGCTACATTCAGAGAGGGAAATATTGTACATTCTACCTACATTTATTTGACAGCTTTAGTTACTTTTCAGATGAAGATTTGACACAATGGATAATATAACAAACTTTTAAACTACAACACATTGTTAAAGGCAACTTACAAAAAAGCAGTGTGTAGTCAGGCTCACATTTCAGATGAGTTGTTAACAGCTCCACTAAATAGTGATTTTCCCCTCTAAACATTAACTAATAAATGTTCAAATGATCAAAGAATGCAACAACTGAAGTACTTCTTTCCTTTCCCATTAATCATCTCAGGACCCATTTAGATTTATCTGGTGACCCTTTGGAGGGCCCTGACCCCTAAGTTGGGAACCACTGGACTAAACTAGCTAATTTATAAAGTAGTGTAAACTAGCTCCACCTCCAGCAGCTACAACAATAACATGCTGCTGTCAAAAGGACCAAATCACTTTTTAATGTAGTACTTTAAATACAGTTTACTGATAATACTTTATCTACTTTTACTGAAGTAGGATGTGTCATGCAGGACTTTTACAGTATGTTTACATTGCTGATTTGATACTTTTTACTTTAACAAAGGATCTGAATACTTCTCCCACCACTGGTGATTTATGTTATCGAGATAAATTAGCTTATCTTTTTTTGTGTTGGCTGGCTGGTGGAAATATTTACAGTTCTGGACTCGTTTCAAAACTCTCTCTCACTTTGACTTTCACTGATCATGAATTCTTGGTGTTTCCCGCTTCTGACTTTAAGGTCATAATATGTATAAAATCAGCTGATGAAGTGAAAAACACACACCCACACGCACACAACTTTTGACATCCTCCTCTTGATTTCTTGTTCCTGGACACTCGCTGCCTGACTCACATGTTTGGTTAATATCAAATGAACCAAAGTGTGACTGGGGAGACGAGCACGAGCACGAGGACAAGGCATTTATCTCAAATATCCTGGCCAACCTGTTTCCTGGATGTAACCTGTTTGCGCTTCTCTCTCACTCTGTGTGTGTTTGGGAGCTTCAGATTAAGAAGTGATGATGATGATGATGATGATGATGATGGAGGAATTTGAATCTTATGACCAGATTTAAGTGTAACAGCATCATGTGACTCATCCATTTTTCAGTTTTTTCCCATTTTTAAAATGTTTTCGTCTCCTTTCCTGACACGTTGCCACTTAAAACTTTAAACAGTGAACTTTGGGTTATTTTGTTCTTTTTCTGTAACACTCAGATAATCATCTCACCCAAGAGAAGAGGAAGCACTGAATGACAATGCTGATTTTTATCTGCATTTCTTGCAACTAAAATTACTTTCCTTATTCTCAGTTAGATTAGTTAGAGAAAATAGTCCAAGCTGACCCAAGTTCAGTCTTCAAAAGTGCAAAATCTATCACCATAAAACAAAAAAACAAACCAACTAAGAAACCAGAAAGTATTTACATTAAGGAAGCTGGAATTAGTGAATTTGAGTTGTTCTTGCTTTAAAAATTACTTTTTTGATTAATCCAGTTAGGGCTGGGCAATATATCGATATTATATCGATATCGTGATATGAGACTACATATCGTCTTAGATTTAGGATATCGTAATATCGTAATATGTCATTGGTCCTGCTTTTAAATGTTGCATTACTGTAAAAATGTGTAACTTTCTGAACGTACCAGACTGTTCTAGCTGTTCTGTTATCTATCTTTTACCCACTTTGTCATTATAACAACATTACCGATGATTATTTATCAAACATTTCAAAATGTAAATATTTTGTGAAAGCATCAAGAGTCATCTCTACATTATCGTTGCAATATCGATATCGAGGTCAAATATACCGTGATACTTGATTTTGTCCATATCGCCAAGCCCTAAATGCAGTAGTTGTTTGGTGCATAAAATGTTAGAAAATAGTGAAAAATCCAAGCACGCGTCCTCAAATGCCTTTGTCTGTCCCGACCAGTAGTTCACAACCCAAAAATATTCAGTTTCCTGTTATAAAAGAATACAAAACCCCAGAAAATATTCACATTTCAGTAGCTGGAATCAGACAATTTTGACTCTAAATGATAAATCTAGTATCAAAATAGCTAGCGATTAATTGAATGGTCGGTAATTGATTGATTAATCCACAAATTGTTGCAGCCCTGATTAACTGAGCATGAAAATGGTTGCAGATTTATTTCCTGTGTATCAACATATTCATCAAGAAAAAGGAAATAAATATATAAAAGCAGTCAGAATAAACCCTTTTTTATTCTGCTCTGTTTTTACATGCTCTGTTCACTCCTTCTTTATGTTTCCCTCCGTCGGCCATCAGCCACCTATTTGACTCTTGCTCAAATATTTACATTGGTGGTGCCAACAAGGAGAGGTCGTCAGCTGTAGCGAGGGCTTAACAGGGATAACATAACAACCCGCGGTCGTCGGAAATTAAAGCTCCAGACAGGCAGACTCATAGCAGGACTTAAGGTGCAGCTTTTCATACGGGTGTAAAACCTTTTTAGGTGATATTTTTTTTCTTTCAGTTTTTTTTGTTTTTGTTTATGTTTTTTCTTGACACACTTAACAGTAAGTGGAAAGCACCACAAGAGTAGAAAGACCAGTTTGTCCGGGAGAATTTGTTCCCAGGCCATCTGTTAGTTTACAGCTTTAACAGCAACTCAACTATGCTGCTTCCTTTTATTCATTTATTTATTTATTCATCTTTTAACAGATAAAGAAAAAACTGATACAGAAAGGTTTGGTATTCAAAGAAGAAAGAGAGTTGTCACTAACGCCTGTCTGGATTTATGCCTACTTCCTGTCAGGATGTTTGCTTTTTGCTCGGAGTACATTAAGAGTGAACGACAGAGTAAATAAAGCCTGACTCAAGTTACACTAAAGCATTATGAGTTTATAACATCTTATCAGCAACATATGATGGTTTCAGATCCTCAAATGGGTTTGTTAATTTTATGATGATTAATTTAGTATTTTTTATATTTATTAACATTTTGGACTGTTTACTGTTGAACCTTTTATGATATTTTATAGACTAAACGATAAATTGGAATTGGAAGAGGCAGATTAGATTAATTATATCAGTAATGTCTCTGAGTCACATTAACAGTCAGTCACTTGAATTTACAGAATTTCTTGTCTTGTGGTGAGTTTCTTCCTCTCTCCATTGTCCTATTTTATCTATGAGTTGACCCGTGACGTCCCACACAGCCTCATGGATGATTAATCATCATCATTTACGTACAGCGTGGGTGTTTTTAAGATGAGTCCGTAGCTTGACGAGGTGCTTATTTATGCTAGCGCTGAAAAGGGGATTGTGTTACTTCCTTCGTGAGAATATGCTAGTTCTTCACAGCTAATGTGGAAGAAATATGGCGCCAATAAACGACACTGCTGTTCCTGTTCTGCTTTTTTAGAGATAAACTCTCTGAGCTCTGCTGCAAACAGCCTTACCTCTTCAGAGAGAGAGAGAGAGAGAGAGAGAGAGAAAGAGAGGGAGAGTAAAATCTCAGACACAGTGGAGTCACAATAATGATTAATGATTATTTTCCATTAGGGATTAAACTCACAATCATTTTTCTCAGTGCATTTATCAACTGAAATATTTCAAATGTCATCAAATTGCTTGATTTGTACAAAAAAAACAATTAAAAAATCTAAAGATGTTCAGTTTAATCTTACAAAAAATAAAAAAGCAGAATATTTTCACAGTTGAGTGAGTAAATGTTTGGCATAACCTTAAATAATTACATGAATGATAAATTCAGAGCTGCAACTGTTATTTTCATTAGTGATAATCTGGCTTTTATTTTCTCGATTTATTGATTAACTATGACCTTTAAAATCACACTATTAAAAAGCCCAAAATGATGCCAACAGATTGATTATTTTGTCAAACCAGGTAATGTAGGTGATTTTTTCCAACATTACACTTCTTTTCCTGCTCAAATTTAGCTTATTTCTGTACTGTAGCGCTGCAATTAACAATTACTGCCATTACAGAAACTGCTACTGATCATTTTCTGGATTAATTCAGTACTGCACAGTCCCACTGCACAGAACGACAACTTTATATGTCTTAATGTTGCTCCATCAACAGTCAAACACCAAAAGATAATCAATCAATCAGTCAGTCAGTCAATCTTTACTTGTATAGCGCCAAATCACAACAAAAGTAATCTCAAGGCACTTTACATATATTTAAATTAAAGAGAACCAACATTCCCACATGAGCAAACACTTAAAAAATAATCAGTTTACTAGTCTGTAAAATAGAGGAAATCAACTAATCTTAATTTACTAGTTAACTGATGAATTAATGAATCGATTAATTGTTGCAGCTTTCACCACCTTTATTATGTGTACGCTGCCCTGCTGTAAAAATGAAGGACAGGCAATTTTCTCTAATATTTGCTTTAGCGCTTATTAGATGATCCTGGCCCATCCCGGGTCAAACACTTCGCCCATACGGTTGTTTGCAGAGGATCCGATGAGCTGCTCCTCCTGTGTCACCGCGCCCTGAACGGTGACACGCGGACATCTCGGTTTATCGCCAACTCATTTTACATCTGCATACAGGAACCAAAGAGACTATCACAACTTCCCTCTATCTGTTTATCCTCAGTGCTTACTCACCCAGACTCAGTGAGGCGTTGGTATGTAAGAACAGTCAAGGTTGAGTCTTAAAGTCAGGTGAATTTTGTAATTGGTAGATCAGAAACATGGTTTGATTTCTCATCTTTTTTAGGATTCAAAAATTCAGACAGTAAATGTAATTGAAGCGTTGAGTATTTAATCCTTTACATCCTGTTCAGGGTTAAACTTGACCCATGTTTTACATTTGAGAGCTGTAAAAAACACACTAAATACTTTATAATTTTAGCCTGACATTTGATGACTCCTCCTAATGTGATCCAGAATAAACAAACATGTAGTTTTTGTAGCGTGTTGATGACTTATACGTGAATGAGTTTTAGAGACTAATTTATGCAGGGATACTGTGGATGGTCTGAACAGTGTGTGAGGGTTAAAACTTTGCATTGAAGTGTGAATTTTAATTTAAGGTTTAACCCTTTTATAGTATAGCAGTCATAGAAACACTAACACAAATTGAAACCCTAGAGAGTTATTGGGGTATATTACATGATTCTGTCTGGTAAATTATGTGAGAAACAGAAGTCCAGATGAGTGGCTTTAAACACTTAAAAACTAAATGTTATCACCCTTAAAAAAAAAAAGGGTTCTTGAAATGACAAAACTTGAAATTACTCTCTGAAAATGACAGATGGGAATTCAAAAAGCACATGTTCAGATTGATGGTGGCAAGTATTTGGTCGCGCCTTTCTCAATTTCACAAGTACATATTTAGTTTCTTATATAATTATTACAGCCTTTCTGTGCTATTCAAAAAATCAAAGCCTCAGATAGAAGAATCAAGAAACGATCCCCTGAATCCATCCTTATAACTGGTCTCCTCTCTTCCTCTGCAGATATGCGGTCTGGCACTGATTGTCGTGGGAATACTGGTTCAGTTAGCTTTGCACAAAACCTTCATGATCCGTGATGCGACGGCCTCGGGAGCTCCCATCGTCCTCATCGGCATCGGTGTGGTGATCTTCTTCATCGCCTTCTTCGGCTGCTGTGGCGCCTGGAAAGAGAACTACTGCATGGTCACCACGGTAACTCAATCACAACATGATTAAACATATTTAATTAGCTGTGGATCAGATTCATGAATAACATGAGTGTGAAATCTGTTTAATGTGTTTAATGTGTTTAAATTCATGTATTTTTTTTTCTTCCCAGTTTGCCATCCTCATCTCTCTCGTCATCATTGTTGAGATCGCCGCAGCTATTGCCGGATACATCTTCAGAAACAAAGTGAGTGTCTTAAAACAGCAGTCCTGTCCACTCCTAGTCCTGTTGACTATTAGAAGATCTTCTCAAATTACAATTTAATAGATCAAGGGCAAAATCCACAGGGCTCGATTTGAGGAAAAATGCATTTAAAAGTGTGTATAAATGAGGCTTCAGCAGTCTGAGTTTGTCATATCAAGTGGATATCTGCCACATTTAGTCTTTTTAGCATCAGATTCCCTCTTTGTGTTTCCCTGTTGAGTTGTGGTGGAAGTATAATAACAAAAATAGGGACTTAGACACTAAAAGGACTGCAACACTGAAGGATATCTACTTGATTTGAATAATTTGGATAGCTGAAGCTTCATATCAGCTAGCTCAGTTTATTTGCACAGTAGGAGCCTTGTTGATTTTGTCCTCCATCGTTTACACTGTAAGGGATCTTACAATGGTCGGTACTAAACATGAGGAATGATTACAGTAGGAAAACAGCTTTAATGTTCATTTTGGCACCTGACTGTTGTTTTTAAGGTGAACCTGTCCTTTTTTACTCTGCAGAAAGTGAGTGTTAAGTTTCATGCCTTCCCTCTCCTCTCCTCTCCTCATCTAGATCTCAACCGTGGTCCAGGACAGTCTCACTGAAATGATCACCAAGTACAACAACAGCTCAGCTGAATTCAGAGACGCTGTGGACAAACTGCAGGAGGATGTGAGTTCAGTGTAAACTCTTGACACTCGCTGTTTGCTTTTGTCTGACTACACCTTCACATAACAGTGCTGCATCCTGTTGGTCGCTGTTACATGACACTATATTGTTTTGCTTTGCACCATCTGTTGGCACGAAATGCCCTTTTTACTACGTATAGGTCATGTGATTGCTGCCATACCTCATCACTGGCACTTCCTTATTAAATATTTTGACCCGTTTCCTCCTCCAGTTGAAATGCTGCGGTGCCAACAGCTCCACCGACTGGAAACACTTCAAACCTGATGGAACCTCAGTGCCTGACTCGTGCTGCAAGAACGTCACTGCAAACTGTGGAGCCAAGACCATGACGGATTCTGCCAAAGTGTACCAGAAGGTAAACCTGCAGTGGATGTGGTGACACGTGTGGTTGCTGGTGGTAACAGCAAGTGCACTTGGCAGCCAGTTAGTCAGAAGAGGAACTGATATATGTGCAGACATCGTTTACTGTCTGCTGTCAAATAAAGGATTAAAATGTCACAAAATATTGAATAAGTCAAGGCAGCTTTATTTGTATAGCGCTTTTCGTACCCTGGGGCAACTCAATGCGCTTTACATAAAAACAAACAGGTAACACTAAGAATTGGAAGCATAAAAACATACAATAAAAAAAATATATAGTAAAAGTTAGAAGCATAAAAACATACAATTTAAAAAAAAAAAAAAAACATAAATAAAACCCAATTATAGTAAAAATTGGAAACCTAAAACATACAAATAAAAAATGTAAAAAAAAAGGTCAAACAAATGTTTGAAGTGGAGCCCAGCTGATATACATAGCGCATTTCATACCCAGAGGCAACTCAATGTGTTTAACATGAAATCAAATATTTGACAGTAAGAATTGGAAGCATAAAAGCATACAATTAAAAAGATAAATAAATAAAAGCCAATTATAATAGAAATTGGAAACATTAAAACATACAATAAAATCCATCCAACCCAATTATAACAAAAATAAAACAAAGTACAGAAAAATAGAAAGAGAATGAGTACTGATACGCAGCCCTAGTGCTCTCTGATGGACAAACTATTCATTGACAGACCATGTTATAGCAACACTGTTTCTAAATTCCCTCAAATGTGACCTCAGGATTTAATTAACAGCAGACATACACACCAATATATCTGCCATGATCTCAATCACTCGAATGTGACGTGAAAAATGCCGCACAAAGTAATTAAATAAGGTGCAACTCAGCAGCTTGCTCTTCGTTCGTTGTATAAACTCCATTCAAACAGCACTAAATGGCAGACAAAGTGAGCCATTTCCTGCTGTAAAAGTCAAACATCTACTGAGTTTAAGAGTCGTACTGTAAAGTATTTCACACAGTAGCTGGTCGACGTCAAACCGGAGCTTGAAGGAGAGTAAATATTAGATAGAGACATGACGCCAAATAGGTGTGTGTGTGTGTGTACACACACGGACAGTGCGTGTGTCAGGCGGTCACCACACGATGAGTCAGAAAGGTCTAATTTACACACACCTGTCCTCTAAAGCTCAAGCTAAGATCCTCAAATGTCATGTAAGATTAACACAAGACACATTTGAAAAGCTGGAACAAGATGATTTGGACTCAAAAGTGATTAATAAATTAATAAAATGGTTGATTTAATTTTCTTATATATCATATAATATCAGCTAATTGGTGCAGCTTTAAAATATATTCATGCAAAGCTCATAAATAATATATTAAACTAAAATATCTTCTCATATGGTGTAAAAACAGTGCTTTATGGTTGTAAGTCCAGTTTGTGTCAAAAGAGAAAAGACCGTTGTTGTTACACAAACAGCGCCGGGTCGTGTGGTTCTTCGAACGATGAGGAAGTCAAAGTTGACAAAAAAGAAGTAATTTTTGAGCAATGTGTCTCTCAAAGAACAAGAGTTTAACTTCTCTCTCTCTCTCTTTCTGATGCAGGGCTGCCACGATGCTCTTGAAGCTTTACTGAAGAAAAACATCCAGTGGGTGATAGTCGCAGCACTCGTCATTGCTTTCCTGCAGGTATGTATCATCAGTAAACAAAGGCATGTTGAATTAACAAAGAATGACTCAGTCGGACCGGCCACTTCATTAACTTCCTAACAACGAGACGATGGGAACTTGTCCTGACATTTGTCACGTCTTTCTGCCCTGAAAGAAAAGATTAAACAAAGACACATTTTTCTTTAAACAGTGGTGATTTTATCCACTTCTTCTCACATTTGGACTGTTTTTCCTTGCAGATAATGGGCATCGTGTTCTCCTGCATGCTGATGAGAGGGATCCGCAGCGGCTACGAAGTCATGTGATCGGTTGGTTTGGTGGGTCGGTCGTTGGGGGTCACTTAATTGGGAGCTTAATTTAGAGAAACAGTTCAATATTCTTGTCTCATAACTACGACTGTAATGCACAGAACAATATATTTTCCCTCCACATTGATTTTGGTATATATTTTCATAGGCGATCAGCAGTCTGATACTTTTTATGTTTAGAAGTACAAAATGATACGTAGAAGAGATTAACGTTCACACTTTTATGTCGGTGACATATTTTTCTTTTTTTTGGTTTTGAGGAATTCTAACATCTTTTTACTTTGCTGGATCTGTTCAGAGCAGAGTTTTAAATGTCTTGCTGGTTCTCAGTTTCTATTTTTATTAAAGACTCTTTTAAATTACATGTGAATTTGACTGTAAGTGTTCACACAATAAATGCACCATCAGGTATTTTATTACACAGTTCCATTACAGAGTGTATATAATATGGCACAGCATCACATTCAAAGCTTGTTGAGCAAAAAGTACTTTTTTAAAAAAAGAAAAGAAAAACCAAACAGAATATAAGTTTGCAACTCATATTTAAATATAACGTGCCTGTCCTTGCAGAAGGCACAGGAAGCATGACATTTCCTTTTTTGAACAACACAAAAAGCAGCACGTAGGATGTGCAGTTCCTCTTTGAGCCGTCACCCTGCAGCAGGCAAAAAAGCTTCAATGAAATTCAGTGCTTAAGTGCGGACTGACCGAGGGGGGATAAATCCATGTCTTCTTTTTTTTTAAGCTCCCAAAGCAAGAAAAACATCAAGTAAACAAATACAACAAAACATAAAGTGCCATCACAACTCTCTTCAGACAGCTCGGAGCTCCCCACCCCAAACAGGTTTATGAGGATTAAATTCATCCGTAAAAGGAAGTTCAGCTTCTTGCCACATACATAACAATGAATGTCTCTTGCAATTGAGTAATCAATGGTTTCTTTTTTTTACTTCTTCTCTCAATCTCTTATTTAGATCCATCATTTTTCTTTTACTTTCTAAAAAAAGGTGCCTTCACTAATGATTTTTTTCAATCACGACCAGCATTTTTACAAAATCCTTCTTTTCTATCGACTGCCGCCCACTAAATTTCTCCTTCACACGTAAGCTTACAACTTTCTGCATGTTGATGGTAAAGAAAAGGAAAAAAAAGAAGTACAAAGTGAGGTAAAAGTATGAGAAAATACAGTACAGTGTTTGATGAGAACGTTAACACACCGATAAAAAAGCCTTTTTTTTTCTTTTCATCTGTATTTTTTCTTGAATGGAATGTGTCCGAACGATTGCGTCATTCCACACGCAAAAAATAATATGAACTGACCAGGAACTACTGCTGAACTTTAAGGATGTCCTCTTTGTTTCCCTGCTTGTTTCTGTAGCTGTGAAACGTAACGTGTGTATTCGCTCTGAAGTAAACAAGATCAAGCGTGCGCCTGTAAGTGGTAACGAGCTCGAGATACAGCGACGGGCAATTAATGACATTACCTTAAAACGTCACCACTAAATATTTGTCCAGTTCATCACAGTTTAAGTACTTCACGTGCTGTCAAGTACGGGAACTACACTACTCAAGACTTTGTAATTATTTATATGATCTTCTTACACTGTTTTAACCTAATGTATGGAGTTCTAACGACCTAATTAAGACACTGTTCATCTTTTTTATATCTGTAAATGATAAGCTTGTTAACTTAGTGTTATCAGTGGTATCAGACACTTCATATTAGTGGGGTTTTTAATAACTAACAGCAGATTTAATTGGCAAAATGAGAATCTCTACTACAACGAGGTCTTTTTCTTTACTGCAGACCTACTTTAAGTTTTAGATTTTTAGAGGTTTTTTTTCTTCTTCTTCCCTAAACCTGAAAATCGTGCCAAGAACGGCTGTAAAATGGGTTTCTTTTTGACTTTTCCTTGGTGTGAAAGGAGATGTTGACAACTTATAGGAAGTTGTGCTGTGCAGTTGTAGCACAAAATAGAGCGTAATCGCAAAACAGCACATTGCTTCAGGCTTCCTGTCAGTGGCGGTCAGAGCCAGTTGGGCTGTTGGCTGAGAGAAATACAATGCTGTGCAGGAGCAGCGACAACTCGGAGTCTGAAAAAGAAAAAAAAGGGAAATTACTTAACATTTTAAAATAAATATACTTTTTTGTGCTTTCTTGGTGAGAATTAGATGAGAAGATCGATACCTTGTGTGTAGGATGAATATAAAGCCGCTTAGCTTAAAGACTGGACATAGCCTGGCTCTGTCTGTACTTACTGCCCCCGTTCCCACAAGAAAACCACAAATTGTAACTTCTACACTTGTTAACTAACATGTTAATTTGAGAGCTTTAGAGAAGCTGGTAGATTGAGTTTGCGACCTTTGGGCAGAGCTAAACCAGCTGCTGGGAGCTTTATTTAACCCTTACTGTACATACTGTTCAGGGTCAAAGTTGACCCATTTTTATTTTTGAAAGCAGTAAACTTTAAATACTTCTTACTTTTAGCCTGAAATGTGATGACTTCTCCTTTTAACATTTGAGTGCAGCTATAGTTCTTGTTTTTTCTCCATAAACGAGAAGTGTAAAAACTGAATGATAAACTCTCTCAGCTCTCTGAAAGTTTAAGGATTAATCTGGTTTATCGTCTGTGACTGATGACGTATTCATTGTTAGAGACTTATTATGAGGGGGTACTCTGAAGAGTCTGTATGTGAGGGATAACACACTGACATAAGCGAGATAATGATCTTCTCATCTTCTCTCAGCAAGAAACTTAAATGAGCATATTTTGAAGTGTCGAAGTCATTTTAAATATTAGACAAAATAGTCACAAGAATACCTTTCAAAGAGGAAGACATCTGAAGCCACTGAGATAACCACTCGCGACATTCGTTAGTGCTCAGACTATCAGAGTTCAGCCCTCTAACGAAGCAAGCCTAAAAAGAGAAAATATGATTCACTTATAAAAACACACATCTTTACACAGATGATCATATAATTCAGTTTTCCGAGCTACTGACATGTCTGAGTTCGATGTCACTCAGCTGGTGAGCGCCCAGCCGGCTGAGTGCGCGGTCCAGCTGGAGCAGCTCCAGGGCGTGTCTCTGCAGCCGCTGGCCAATCAGGAAGCCCGGGAGGCGAGGCGTGAGGAAGAGCAGGGGGCTGATGTGTCTCTGAAGACGGAGAGAAGAGCACAAATATGTTCTGGCCCGAGCCTTTTTTTTTTTTCACATCAACTGAATGAGCGTGACTTTTACTGACCATCTGATCCACTCTCATCCTCTTCATGCCCAGAGGAGGTCCAGAAAACAGGCGTCGGACAGCGAGGATTTCAGACACTTGAGGGCTTCCTCCATTTTGCACCTGTTTACACACAGAAAGTCAACTTATTCAATTTTCATGCAACACTGGATACAGGTTTGTCCTTTTATACTAAGACTAGTAATCACAGGTAAAACCCGTTTTCAACAGCTTTGCTTAAGTGATTTTACACTGAAGGTTTACTGTGGTGGAAATGATCCGAGGCTGTATTCACAAAGACTTAACGGTCTCCTAACGGAGCTGGAGGTGAAATTAAACCATACAGAACTTTTAAAAGCGTTACTTTGATGGCAGAGATCCAAAACGTTCATCAACATATCCCAACAACACTGTGAGACTCAAATGCTCTAAAAAGTTTGTTCAATAAATGATCCACAGCTGCAACAAGCGGCCGATTAGTTAACACTAAATTAATTTGGAACTATTTTGATCATTTTCAAGCAAAGAAGTCAAATATTCAGATTTCAGCTTCTCAGATGTGAGAACAGTAAACTAAAAAACCTTAGGTATTGGACTTCTGGTGGGACAAAACAAGCAAATTGAAGACAGACTGATGGTTTTATTTTCATGTCTGGCCTTTTACACAACCCATTGCTCATGAAGGGAATTATTCAAAGACATTAATTAACAACAAACCAAACATGGTAAACACACCAGCATCTCACATTACAACACATTAACATCATCCAAGTATGAACACGCCTACATGTGATGTCTCAGGAGATATCCAACTATAGAATATATAAATGATATGACCACAGCTCCACGAGCACAGATTTAAACACAACTTGTAGAAAACAAATACTACATATATCTGTGATCCTGTTTTTAAATAAATAGTCTAATAATACCTACTTCATGCTAAAATACATCAATTTATGATCGAGGAGTGAGCTTCATATCCAAGATTTGAATAGATGGCTCACAAATATGTAAGTAAAAATGTGTAAAAAGGAGAAAACTAAACATTAATAATTTTCTGAGCGTTTTCCTCATCATAATACACTGTTTTTATCACCAAGAGTTTGTGTTGCGTTCACTGACCTTAGCGCACAGGTCCTTAAGGCGACTCTGCAGCTGACCGTCTTTGACATGGCCGCTGACGTAATCGAGCCCTTCGAGCACCGGCCGGTGGTGCTGTGCCCTAAGGGAATGATAAACGCCCCGAAACTCCACCTGCTGCTTGGGAGTCCAGAAGTGAGGGATGAGCAGCTGACGGGGGAAAAAGTACCTGGCAGTGAAGAGAAGAAGGTGGCGAGAGAGACACATGAAATGCTGGAGTGATGGGAGAATATGGATCAGCAGGGAAATTAAGGCTCATAAAATAAACACTATCAATCATTTCACAATGATTTGCTGAGAAGGAGGTCATTTTAAAGTAACTCACATCAAGACAAAAACCAGGTAGTTGGCAAAAGGCGGGATTGAGATCATCACCAGAGGAATGGCCTTAATCACGTCTCTGCGAAACTGGAACAAATGTTTCAAAGTAAGTAAAACAACATATATACAAATAACAAACATTACAGACCTGAAATGAAACAATGGCATGGTAATAAATTAAAAATAACACCCACAAATTATTAATTAGATTTAATCTGTAATGTAAGGAAAGGCAAGGCAGTTTTATTTATATAGCGCATTTCATACACAATGGCAACTCAATGTGCTCTACATAAAACAGAAAAACATGTAATTTGAGAAACATTAAAACATACAATTAATAATTATTAATTAATAAAATGCTAGAATAGAGCATTAAATATATGATTGATGTATGCAATCTTTCATCAATAATTAACTATTCCATGCACTGCTCATTCCTGCATTTTAAAGATACATGAAGCAGTTTTAAACATCAATACACTGTTAAATTAATTATAATACTTTGGTATGATAACCATTAACAAATGAGGTCAATGTGATTGGTCAACTTTACCTCCCAAAAATAGTATTACAAGTCAAATTAAGGCCTCATTTCCCAAACAGTTTATCCTTTATGTTGTCATCCACCTGTGTTTCACATATGTATAAAAAGACAAATAACTTACAAAACAAGCTTATATGTGAGTCAAATACCCCGTGCTGTGTGTGTGTACATCTGTGGTGAGACACTTGACTCACCTGTCTGAGTTTCTCCATCTCCCTGTACGGTAAATCCTGGACCTGCAGATTCTGGCTGCCCATCTTCACTTTTATCCGACTCACATCTTTAGCGTCTTGGAAAAGTAACTTGAATCCTAAAGTAACTCGATGATAAAAATAGGATGTTAAGGACATTAAAATTTTGAAATGGTGCTTTCTTACCTGAGTGCTTTACAACATGCCTCTAAAATCACACAAACACACACACACACACACACCAGTGGTAGAGTAGGTGATGTGCAATACGCTGACCTGTCATCAGGAGCGATTATGGTTCATGTCTTGCTCAACAACTCCTAAAATAAGATCAGGAGGAGTCGAAGAATTTAATCAACAACACCTCCCTCCTGAGCTGAGCCGTCTTGTGTCACACTGACCTTAATAAAAGTTTGGGGTTTTTTTTACAGTGTGTGATGCCACAAAATGGTGAAATTACGTAATTTTGACTCATTTTAATAAAAATGGATCCATGTTATAACTAAAAGAGATTTTTGTGTTTACTGAGTCGTGTTTGTTTTCAAATTAAAACCTGTTTTTGTAAAAATAAACTTTGTAATCATTTAAGATTATTCATGAATGTTAAAAAATGGAAATGATGTAAATACGCTGTGCCTTGAAATACTGGTTTGAATACTGAATTAGCCTGCCTGAACTGGAAGATAAATATTTACTTGTTTACTGATCGACAGCTTGAGATGAAAAAGTCATCAGTGAAATGTATATTAGATATATAGATAGATTCTTTATTATCCTTCAAGGAGATTTGTTGCCACAGTCTGTACAGAGACTCACATGAATACATAAATAGAGAACCATAACTACATGTAAGTCAATCATACACACAGTTACAGTCATCTGGGTGTTTTATTTAGCAATGCTATGACTGAGGGGACACAATTCATGCCATAACATGCTCGTTTTTCAGGCCAAGGATCTTTATCTACGCCTAGATGGAAGCAGTGTGAAGAAAGGGGCGTATGAGGTCATAAACAGTGTTGTTTACTCTGTATGTAGCTTTGCCTTGGGAGGACTGAGGGGTCGGGGGTGGGGAGGCCATTAAAAGACAGGAGAGGCCGTGAATACAGACAGTGTCGACGCAGCAGAGCATGCGCCGAGAGAGCTGTGTTGGCCAAGAGAGCCAAGTTGGCCTGAGGCTCCACCCTGATGAAGGCCAGATAGCTGAAAACGTTGGTGGATAAAGCACAGTGGACTAGACAAGAGTTTGTTTTAACCTGTTTTAATCCTAATGGACTTTTATTGAAGCTCACGTCGGTCTACACCTCACTCTGAAAAATGTTTCCTTTACACCAAAATCCACAGGAGAAGAAGGACATATAGTATCTTTCTTTTAATTACGTTAATAAAATTCAACTAAATTATATATATGATGTGCAGCAGCTAAGAAAGACGAGGAGCTGGAGTCCAAAGCTATTTATAAGTGAACTTCAGTGTTGGCATTGTGCTCCTGCTTCTAAAATTAAATACAATCTTTCTACATACTGGAATACATTGAAGATTCAATTTAAAGCCAAGCTGAATGGTGTTACAAAAAATAATCAGTTCATAGTTTTAAAAAGGAAATAAAAATATTGTGACGTAACTTAAAACATTAACAAAATATCTAGAGTATATAACAACAGAGAGTCTCGGAGGTATCAGTGGGCCTACCTTGAATAAAAGTGTGGTAGAGCTTATAAAAGCGGGGAAATCTTCGTTTGAGGAAACTTTCATATTTGACATTTGCCAACTGGAGCCTGGAGGAGACGTAGCGACCGATACCTCGCCTAACTTTAGATGTGGAGTAGTATCTACACAGGGACAACCTGGGGGAAAAAAGAAGGAGAAGAAGAAGATGAATGACTACAGTAATCCTTAACATATATTTTAATACAAGAGATGGCCCATATTGTGTGATATTTATCTAAAAACTGGATGTGCATGTAGTGGGAGGAAGCTGGTGAGAAGCTGGTTTGACAAGACGAAAAAAAGGTGTGGGTCTTCTTTTGGACTTTAAGTGGTTCTTGCAAAACTTTGAGGTGTGTTTGGAGCCATTAAGCTGCTGCAGTATGAATCCTTCACCACAATGATGCAAACCAGAGGGTTCAGCAGGTCTGTATGAAAGAAGGAGCGGTGCTTCTCCTCAGTCAGGGTGGAGTCAATTCGGAGCAGGAGTCGGTAAAACATCTACCCAGACTTCAATATTCTCACACACCATCAGCATTTCCCACTAATTATATAGAGTGTGGCGACCCACCATAGTCTCTAACCTAATCTAACAGTATTTTATATGTTCTTAAGTAATGAACTAGTAAACATTTATTTCCCATGCTTTGTGGGTGTGACCTTTTTGCTGTGTCGTCACCATTCATACCTATACAACCAGTTATTAAACTACTAAAGCACCATTTTTTTATGGATATATCCTCTTAATTTTGCTCTCACAGTGCACCATAATGATGCTTTTGACTGTGGGAAACACTGCATCATGTTCTCTCTCTCTCTTCCTGTCCGTCTCTTTATATTCACCCATCTGTTCCTGCCATAAATCTCAAGCTTTTATTGTGAAATGTTGGTATTTCTGAGCTCACCCCAAACATCCAAACATCTGTCCTTGCTGAGATCACAACAAGACAGCCTTCTATTGGCAGGACATTTGCCGATTGGAGTTTCTTTATTTATCAAATTCTGTATCTGTGATGAAGTTGTTTTTCTATCTGTCGGAGATGGTGTGGCCACTTTTTGCTGCCTGGTCATGCTTTGTTGCCAGTAGATCCAACCCCCCCCCCCCCCCCCCCCTTTAAAAAACCTTGAGCCTATCTATGATATAACACTGGGAAATCCCCTCTTTGCTTTGAATAACCACTTAACTTCAACACTTTCACTTCCCATGCCATGTCTCCACTACCACAATGCTACATGATGCAATAATCTGCTGTAAACATGAGGGGGGCACACACACACACAGCCATATTTGTAACAGGTGAACACTGTCTGCAAGGTTGACCTCCACACAGTCTAAGTCAAGTCTTAACATAGTAGTTTTTGATGTGGAGCTGGTTTAATATAGTCTGGGTGGAGGGGGAAGCAGTGAAATGTATTAGTAACAGTCATTTTTTACTGTTTTATGCCTGAATCTTTATCATTTCAGCTTGGTTAGACATTAATTAAAGAAAACACCACTAGATATAAGTATAACTATCAGAATAGTATAATTTAAGAAGCATATAAACTGGACAACTCTTATTAAATCATATATATGTTTAAATGTCCTTATAAAAAAGCGCAAAGATGAGCAGATAAACCAGATATGCAGCCAGCTTAGCTTAGCTTAGTATTGAAGAGAAGATGAAAGCAAAACAACGTGTCAACACTAAGGACTGACGGACCTCAGAGGGTTTCAGACATACCTGGACTGTTGGGACACACTGGGAGAATAAAGGCCATTAGTTATAATGTTGGCCCTGAGACCACAGAGCCGGATCAAAGACAGACGGCTGCACAGGCTAGAGCAGGACAGCGCCATGTTTCCGCCTGGTTACCGTAATGACGCCGGATGACGCGCATGACATGAACTGCAGTAGTACGTAGTACACAACCGCCAGTTACCGTAATATCCGCTGCGCAGGGTGGATTCGGGTACAGTGGCACTGTTTTTTTGTTGCGTTTCTGATTTGTGTATCATATTTACACATGAATCCACCACCTTATATCATAATGATAGATCAGATAGATTAAAAAACTAGTAGGCTACTAGTAATAATTGAATAGAAAAAGCTTAGTTGTCCCAAATTAGTCAATGTCCCTCATTACCCTAATCCACCCTACATAAATTATGTTATTTAATTACAAAACAAATGTTACTGAGATAAAAATGTGTCATTAAATTACAGTTACTGATGAAAATGTTGATGATTAGAAAGAAGGTTACATCTGACGTCAGACCTTAAAGATTTTACTTATTTTTCTAAATATTTAACATGTTACTGAATACATATATTGCTGTTTTTAATTCTTTGAAATTTCTTTATATTTTGTAAATAAACCATGATGTAGGCCTAAATGGCTTAAACTTTTTTGATAAAATATCTTTATTTTATATTCAGAATTCTACATGAACTTATGAATACATTTTCAAATGAGAGTTAAATCTTGCTTTATATGATCTCCTTATAAATCGGGTCAGTATCCATGAAAAACACCTGAACTTAGATTTTGGTGCTTAGTGGGAACACTTGCCCTAACAGCTGAAGACATCTGTTAGTCATTCAAAAAGTAATCAAATGTAGTAAGTGATATTATTATTTGATTGAGTAATTGAAATAGTTAAATTACTTATTACATTTTAAATAAGGTAACTAGTAATCTGTAACCTATTACATTTCCAAAGTGATCTTCCCAACCCTGCACTAACTCAAATTTTTCATTCAGATGTCACTGTCAGAGAAAAACGTTTATTTAGTAGACAGATGAAGCTGTTGTCAGAACAGAAAAAGTTTAGTTATACTGTTGAATGTACTGTGTATCTGAGTGTATACCAGTATGTAGGTTAGAAAGTTGTTACCCATCAAAATAGTCTATCATCAGGGTATGTTATTTCCAGTCTTTTTTCCCATCTGCAATAAAATATGATAAGAAATAAAATGTATCTTTATTGACCCCCCTGAGGAGAAATTCAAATTGAAACAGCAGTATAGTGGGAAAAAAGTAACAACGTACAGTGGAAAGTGTAAAATTAAATAAAATATTATATACAGTAAACAATCTCTGTGTAAATAAATCTATAAAACATAAATGTGTAATATGCAGAAGTTCCTGAGATTATGTTTACATTGTTCCTGAGGTTAAGTGAGGAGTGTTGTGCACTTTGATGGTTGCTGGTATGAAGGAGCCCCCAAAGTGCTTTTAGTCCAGCAGAGAGCAGTGGTGTGCTGCAGAGAGGAAAACAACAACAGCACTTGAGCACCTGAGTAGAGAGGGAGCGGAGAACAAGGAAGCAGAATTACAGCAAAGCAAAAATTAAAGGACCAATGTTTAGGATTTAGTGACATCTAGTGGTGAGGTTGTATATTGCAACCAACTGAATAAATCCTACCACCACCAAGTATGTAGGAGAACCTACAGTGGTCAGGTCTATCTTGCGTTCTTGCTTTCCACCACTGCATGTTTGGCTTTTACAAATAGCATTGTGTAGTCTGGTTCACAGCTCCACTAAATAGTGAGTTTTTTCTCTGTTGGTTCCAGTAAAAGAAGATTCCTATTAATTAAATGAAAAAAAAATCAAAACCAGATAAAGATTTGAATTATTATTATCATCATCATCATCATCATCATCATCATCATCATCATCATTATTATTATTATAAATGGTTGGACACATACACCTGTGGTCATCCCTGAAATCATTCTGCGTTGCTATAGTTACTGGCAGGATGGTCAGGATTTGGGATGTGCAGCATTGTACCAAATTCATTTTATTACACTACATTTATACTTTGCACATATTTTTGAAAGTTGGGGGGTAAACTGGGAATGACTGCCCTGATCATTTGAATGCTGCAACTTCTTTGCACAAGTTTATAAATTATATGAGGATGATAATGTTTGTAAAAAATTCATGAACTTGTGTTTTTGTACTTTTGTGCAATGTTTTATTCATTGTTTTATACCATGTTACTGTTTTATTGTGCACTGTCCCTGTCTAAATAAATAAAAATACATTTAAAAAAATAAGAACTACATCACACCAGGGAGTCAGTCACGTGGTCTGGCGCTGGGTGGGCGGGGTTAAGGTGTTCTTTAAAGGGTCGCTGCTTCCTGTTATCCAACACAAAAGGAAGAAGAGGAGGTGGTCATCTGTGGGTCAGCAGCAGGAATCAATAAGTAAATTTAAGGTCTTAAATTACGCGCTATTTCTGATAACTGATGATAATTCTGCATTTTTACAGACTGTATCTAAAGCACTTGTTAAAACAGTTGAACTTTAGTATTTTATAGATGTATGTTAGCTTTGCTTTCCGGCGACTTGCCCAGTTTTTACGTTAGCTGACTTTGCTGCAGGCCAAACCCCGCCCCAAAAAACTTCCTAATGCATGCTCGGCATTTATGTTTGACTACTTTAAATATGATGTGGTATATATATATGTGAGATTATTAGAAATGTTGGATTTTTAGAACTAGTGAATTGCTTTTAAACTGTAGCTGCAACTTAAATGTAAACATCTGGTGATTTTTTTGGGGGGCCTGATGTCGTGCAGGTGAAGAGGGACCGCATGCTGTGGTGGAAACTTAAACTCAGGATGCATTGTAGAGTAAAAAAAAAAACCTATAATATAATGTGCTTTTTAATGCATATTCTCTAAAAAGTCTTAAAATAAGTAGATAATATGATCCCACTGCAAACTACTTCGACTAAAATGGATTTTTAAACCTTTTTGATGAAGTTTGACTAACAGTTAATGTGCTCAGGTGTCCTTTGTGTCCACACCAGTGAGCAAAGACGTTTTTTAGGACACTAAATGTGACACATGTGGTTTTTACCTACAGAGATGCAAATAATCCTGCACACAGATGAAGTGATGTGTTGTCATGGCTCTGCAGCTTTTAAATGCTGAGTGTGCATCTAGCAACCTGTCAGAACTTGTTGCTATTTTACTGTTCTGTTTTTTTGCATTCCAGATTAACCTAATTTGCATCTTTTTGACATTCCCAGTTGACCCAGTTGGTGTGTCGTTCATTAAATCCCAGCTAAAGATGGCGACCACCATCAGATTTGGATCCAGCACTGGCCCTTGCACCACTGGCACTGCTGGGAGAGCACAGTTGGCCGACGAAATGGGTAAAACTGAAGCTATTCGTCCACATTTACAATGAGGAAAATTATTATCGGCAATTTATTGAATTGAATTGTTTTATTTTTAAAGATGGAAAAGGAAACACTGACCCTGAAAAACTCCTCCAGTGTCCTTTTGACAAGAACCACCAGATCCGGGCCTGCCGCTTCCCCTACCATCTCATAAAGTGCAGGAAGGTGAGTTGAGCTCTCATTTATTGTTACAGACACTCATCGGGGTGGAAAAATACCATTACCATTTTGGAGTTTCACATAATAAGGGTGCAGGGGCATGCTTGTTTTTCACTCCTGGTTCTGGAGTACAGCCTCAGCCTCAGCCCCAGCCCCAGGACCAAGACTGAAATTCACTCATGTAGAGCTGTAGCAATTAAATTAATCAACAACTATTTTGATAATAGATTAATTATTAGGAGTCATTTCAAGAAGAAATGTCCAAATTAGTTAATTCCAGCTTCTCAAATGTAGAATATTTTCTGGCTTCTTTAGTTCTTTATGAAAGTAAACTCTATCTTTTGGGTTGTGGACGAGACAGGACTCTGGAAAACGGTGAACATTATTAGTATTTTCTGACACTTTCTGGACCAAACAACTACTTGAGAGGATACCTTCTCTCGCAGTGCCTTTTGTGCTCTTTTTAATAGACTCTCTAGTAGGGCTGGGCAATTAAACGAAACCGACATTTAGAAACTCTAATCGACTTAATCTTGCTCATGTCAATTAATCAATGTGTTCACTGTTGCCATGACAGCAAAGGTTGCATATCTTTTAAGGAATATGAAAACCCTAACCCTCCAGTGATCATTTTAACCCAAACCATGATCTTTACATAGTTCTAATCAAGTAAACTAGACATTAACCACAGCGTCACACCTTAAAACGTCTTTATTTTCACTTCCTAACGATACTCATGTGTGAGGGCAGCAGTGGAAAATACAAAACTAAAGAAACCGTGAAAATAAATAATTGTTCATCAAGGGTGGAGATAATCGTTCATTAATCGTAATCGAGGTTAAAAGTTCACTTAATCGTGATTTAGCTTTTTGCCATAACCGCCCAGCCCTACTCTTTAGATGTAAGTTTGTTCAGTACTCATGTCTAAAACTGTTGCCATCTAATGTCTCGGCTCGGCTGACTGTAAATTTTAATTGTTGAATTTGTGTCTCGCTGACGTAGAATCATCCAAAACTGGCCAGCGAGCTGAAAACCTGCCCGTTCAATGCTCGCCACCTGGTTCCCAAGCACGAGCTGACACACCACACTGAAACCTGCGAGGACAGAATATCTGTGGACACTGAGCATGGTGAGATTATCACTGGGTGGTCTTCCTTTACCCTGCAGATTTATTATCTTCTGTGTTTCTTGAGTTGGATTTTTTTTTCTTTCTTTTTAATAGAAGGAAACACAAATGGATTCAGGCAGGTTCCAGTGAGCACCTGGGTTAACCCCGACATGTCTGAGGACTGGGACAAAGGTAACAGAAGAAACTTTACATAACATGAATGCCATTATCTACATTGCAGGCCACTTCAAGCATTAGTAGTTGTAAGGATTTGTTTTCCCCCAGCACAGTCGTCAAATGCTCAAACATTAACAATCTTTAATGACAAAGGAATTGAAGGGCTTAGTCTGACGTCACCAAGTATCGGCATCTTTTTGCAGTGGTTTTTATTCATGTTGAAACAAGATGTTGGATTAATGGTAAATGTCAGGGTTAAATACTGTCAGCTTGTTGGCAGATTAATCCTGCTGATTTATTTATTGTGCATTTACCAGCATAGCACCAGAAAGGCGTTAGAGGGCTACGTTTAACTTTAAACAAGCTTTCAAAATAGATAATGAAGAGAATAATACTCACCCAAAGAGTTTCCTGTCCATCTTCCATCTGTGAAGGGCCAAAACATTTATGTTTATGAATGTAGCCACTTTAGAGCAGACATGGTCTCAGTCTGATGTCACGGAGTAACAATCTTTTTCCTTTTTAAAAAAAATTATGTTCAAATAGGACGTTGGAGGTAATGAAAATACTGTTTTCTTATTGGCTGATTTAATCCTTCGGTCAATCTAAAAGCTCCTTTGTGTTTTGTTTGTTTTTTTCCTTTTTAAAGCTTTAAAAATCCCCCAATACTCCCTATCAGCACTTTTAAGGCTCACAAATCTACATGTTCCATCTCATCTTTCTAATCTGGCCAAATAGCTAAAGGAAAGAACTACAAAGTTGTGGTTTTGAACGGGCTGGTGTGCACGGCTGTTTCTCGGCCAGGTGCAGTTTACTTCCTGGAGCCTGGTGATTTTTTTTTTTTTTTTTTTTGCCAGGAAACAAGTAGAGGCTCAAAAAGTCCCTTTTTAGATTTTGTTCCAGCACATTAACTTCTAGTGAAATGGTGATTTGTCTTTAATTTTTTTTATTTTTTTTTAAATAGCTTCCACAATATCCAAAGTGATATTCTCTCAATATTTAATATTTGAACAAATTAATTTCCACTGCAGTGTCTGTGAAGGTAACAGATGTTTGTTTTTTTTGTCTTGCAGAGGCTGACGATAGCGCGGCTCCGTTTGTGTGGGGTGTGAATACGATGTTGACTCAAAAGTAAGTAGCCCACCTCGGCTCTTTATCGCTCACCTGTGCATCTTTTCTTTGTTCTTTTTAACTCTTTGCTTTGTCTTGTTTTCTCTCCTGCAGATCCGAGACGAGGCTCACCAACAATCTCAGCCCCAGTTGTAGAGCACCCGCTACCCTCCCGTGGTCGGGTTATAGCTCCTAATCTGCCCTCGTTTAGAAGCTTTTCATAGGCCTACTGTTTCTTAAGATTTCTTTTTAAAAATCTGTTCTTAATTAGGTGCAGACAACTTTAAGTTTTAAACTGACTTGTATCTAAAAATCTTCCCATACTGGATGTAGGTTGCAGAGATCTAATTTTTAGTCACCTGGTGCTGATCTTGCAGAGTAAACTAACAGCTAAGTTGCATAAAGCTAATCTATTTGTTCTGTATTATCTTGCATTTCCCCCGTTACAATAACAGCATGCTTGTTTGTAATAAAGGTGTTTTGAAAAGAATTAGCTTTTTTTTTTTTTTTTTTTTTTTTAATCTACTTTTGTTGTTCTAGTTTTTTACATTCAAGAAGGGAAAACAAGAGATTGTGAAATGCTGACGTCCCACCCAAATCTGAAGTTTACTTTTTATGTCACTTCATAGCCTGTGAGTAATGTTTCCATTAGTTTCGCTGCCAGACTTCATCTGTTTATGTCAATTTTCCTATTAAGTGAGCCGGGCCATGAGGCTTTCCATCTACTTGGTGTTAACTTTGTTTGACAACTTTTTGGATCGAGGCACCAATGTCATTTTTTTTTGGAAAATGGATGTGCAGTATACATTATCAGCCTCTGTTGCCTCTGGTTATGTTTACTCAGTGGTACAGATGCATGTAGGGTAATGGTATGCTTATGACGGGTTACACTTTTGGGACAGTCTTTGTAATGATCTGGAAGTCTGTTTGTTTCAGCAAGACTTTAAAGTTTGAAAATCACATGTTTTAATATGTTCATGTGTAGATTAGTGTTTGTCTTCATTTCTGTCAACATGTCACTCCAATTAGAATTTTTTTTTTTTTTGGTACATATATGCAAGTAGTGTAGTCGACAGTTAAATGTTGCATGAATGTAGAAATAAACACAAGCATTTTATTTAAGAACAACTCAATCGTGCTTTTTTATGAAACCTCGACATTGTCAGAAAGGTGATTAGTCTGCTTCCTGTCCACCTTGTGGGTCCAAAATATTAGGAACACTTCAATTTAATGCACTCTAGTTGATGACTAACTCCCACTATGACCTCAATAATTAACATAAAGAAAAACTGCCACCTTTCTGAAAATGTATAAGCTTCATGAATGTAGAATTTATAGCCGAGTTGTTGTGTTAGGTTGCACAGGTGATCGACGAGTCCACACAAATAAACCACAAGTATTGCAGTAGTGACTGAAACTGAGCCCATAAATGTGATCGAGGATCTTTCATGAAGACTAATGTGTTCCATATTGTAATAAGAACTACATTTACTATTTATAATCTAATTAGTGACCCAAGGGTTATGCACAGAGGCAACACACTACAAATATTTGTGAAAATTAAAAGTATACTAATAAAGAATGAATGATAAAGATGTTACAGAAAATCATGAGGGGGGAAAAAGGATAAAATTTAACCGATAAGGGGAGAAAAAACATGCAATATCAGTGACAATATCCAGTCAATTAGATGTCAAACTCAGTCTTTTCTTTTTTTATAATAAACATGTCTTTGAGTAAAGTTAATCTTAAAGTCAAGATGTTTAAGGAAACAGCTGTTTATAGATGTGTGTTGTGTCATAGTTCGGCCTCTGGGTGGCAGTACTGCTCAGTTAGTTTTTGTGGGGCAGCCCTGACATGACCACTATCTCAGCCTACTTCCAGACCTTTTGAAACCCAATTCCTTTTATTAGATTATTTCATTTTGATTGAAGCAGCTTTTCTGATTATCAAACAGTATTAATGTGGGCACTTTTCATGCATAAACTGCAACATTTGTGCATAAACTTTTGCTTGAACTTTTACTTTCAGGAATTGCCTAAGGTGCTCAGAGGGACGAGTGTCAGGATAACTCCAGTGTGAGGGTGGCCTGCCAACACACTGTCATATCTAAGTGGCATTATTGATTTCATGTGATGACTGTCTATTTTTGTTGTTGCTATTATTGGAAGTGTTCAGACAGACACCGTGCTGCCCTATCACTATCCGTAAGGATGAGATATGACTCCTCAGAACACAGTACGTGCAGGACATCTATGGACTTCACGCATCTATCGAGGAATCACTAGATGTTCTTTACATCTGTTACTACCTTTTCATAGACTTTACTGTGGGTCATCCAGCGGCTCATGAATTGAGTTTTGAACTTCTGAACTTGTTAGGGACAGGGTTTAAATGTGAGAACCTAACTGAGTGATATGATTTGGTGCTCAGCATTGCCCACACATGTGTTACACCTGTAAGAAAGTGGCAGCAGGATCTGAAGCAGCCAGTTGAATGTGGGAGAATGATCTGATCTGTCAGGCAGTCAATGATATAAATAGCTGTTGAGATGTTCTCTGATTTCTGTGCACAGTCAGTGGTTGTTCATCTCTGGAATTCATCATGAAAATAATTTTGAATTTCTAATTTCCTTAAAAGTCTCTACACATGGAAAAATGGACAGAAATGTACTTTATCCGGTTTGCTGGCAGACATTAAGATAAAGTTTCTAAGGCTCCTAACCAATCAGTTACCCAATTTGTCCACAAAGGTTAATTGGTTGTGCAGCAGGGAAACACGGGATAAAAACAGAAAGCGTGTGGGTGCATCTAGGACTACATGGTGTAGTTTTTGTGTGTACCTGTCTAATCACTTGTCACAGATGGACACTTTTCAAGATTCATTAAAGCAAACAGGATGCACCTGGCCATAATTTACCTTGCCACAGAAAAGGGTCTGAAAATTTGTAAAATGAGAGGTTTCAGTTTTTAATATTTCATAAACTAGCAAAGAAGTTGAAAAACATGTTTTCTCTTCATCATTATGATTTTATCCATTTAAAATTAAATCTACGTCATAAAAAGTGCAAAAAGTCTGAATACTGTCTGAATTAATTTTAAATACTTAAATATAAATGTAAAATTTCAAGGTATTGAGAGTACATTTAAGGAACTCGGAGGAGGGTGTGTTAGGTTTTCATCATTCATATCATTTCTGGTCTAGAAGAAGCTCATTTTAACAATTTTTTACATTGTTGGGTAGTCTATTACAATGAATCATGTTTTATAAAGAGATGTCTTTTATGCTTGGTGAGAAAATCTTCCATGAAAACTAACTCATACTTGTTGAATTAATGATATAAAGTAAAAAGCATATTATTTGTCTAGCATAACATTTAAATATTTAAGGTGGAGTACTTGAGTTAATGTACAAGTTACTTTCTACTTTCTAAGTTTCGATGTCCTTATTATACAGCTTAATCTCAAGTTGGAGGTCTATAAATGAAAATGCAACAGTGTTTAATTAATACTGTATCAAGATGCTAGATCAAACAGTGTTCCTCTGAAATCAAATCATATTTTGTTGTGTCTATTGATCAGTAGTAAAACATCATTCATTAAAAATGTTTTTGCCTTTTTGGTTAGACATGCGATGCCAAATCCATATTTACGCTCCTGCCAACCAGCAACATAAAATGAAACTGAATAGCTTTGGGACAACCTGTTCGAGACCAAGTGCCTAGTACTGGAGGCACTGCCAGTGGGAGAAATACTGTCTACTGGAGCAAAGAACCGAATTTATAGTCGGTCACAAGATAATTTTCTTCTTCTCTTGTGGCATGATTAGGGTGGTATCAACCTTTAAGACACCGATATATTTCCCTAAAAGTGTCGTTGCATAATTCACTTTTTAAGTATCTGACATTTTGAGGGAACAGATGCGACCCCAGTATGTCACTTGATGGTTTAAGTCACCATTGACCATCTGAACTTTTCACCTGAAATTATATTGTAGCATAATTTCAGTTACCTCATGGTTACATTGTTTGAGTTGATGATCTTATTCATTTATTACAGAGTGGTGAGTTTATAACACATTGCTAGCCTCATTGAGTCGTGACCCTTAGGAAAGTTGTCATGCTCACGCTGGCTGCTGGACACTCTGCAAACAAGTTTCAGGCACGCATCCCAGGCTTGTCGCCTGCAAGTGAAACTGAAGCCTCTTCATCGGTCTTGTTTTATAAATATGACATTCTCATATTCTTACAGACACAAGAGTCCTGCACAATGTGCAGTAGGCAGTCCGAGCTCTAGAGTTGGTGTCAAATCCTGTAACCCTGTCTGAAGCTTGTGATCCTCTATTATCACTGACATTTCACGTTCCACTCAGACAAGCCACATTCAAGTTGCTCTCACTTTCCCTAGTTTCCAATGAGGCCTGATTGGTAGATTGTACAAGAGCAGTCCAATCAACACCACTGTTGTCAGTGCACCATCGTCCACATACGCTCTGTAATCAGAGTGATGCTAACTTTATCCAGTTGCTCTTGTAACATAATGTCCACCTTTGCAAAGTTATGAAGTTCTCCAACGTGTATATTAGGTCAGCTAATTGTAAATGTAAAAATAAAACAAAAAGATACATTCTGTAAATGTATTCTCTAAATCAGGGACAAGAACCCAAAGCTGTAAGCAAGAATTTAAAAACAAGAAAAATAGTAGTTGCCATGACGTAACTCTGTGAGTATATGAGTAGCCATCTAACAGGCTTTGCTACTGGTTTACCCTACAAGGCTCAGCCTCACACCTGAGAAAGACCTTTTCACTCACTGCTCAATCGAGAGGTAACTACTGCGCAGCACCCTCCCTCTAAGCCCCAGTGCATTCAGAAACAAACAGGGGCCAGCTGGGTTTGTGGTTAGAGGGCCCCACATGAACTCACAGAACTGGAGTTACATCCAGGTATCTACTATTTCTATGTTGTTCTTATTGATTTATTTTATTCATTTATTTATGATTTTAGATTGAGTTGTGATGTGAATCCGCTATTCGTGGCACTTAACAGAGCAGCACTTAATTTTGTTGTATTGTTCACAATATAATGACAATAAAGGCACTTTGACTTTGACTTGTACATGATCCACTGAATAACAGGCTTTGGAATTGGTTAAAATCTAAGGCGAAGGATGTTACTGATCAGATGTACTCCTAGCTGGACCAGAACCAACACTAGTCCAAACCCAGCCAGGGTCTTGCACCACGCTGCAAAAAGCCAGCAATAATGACCTATAAAAAAGACAGGTTTTTTAGGTTTCGTTTCAAAACATCTGTAGTCTGTGGGGCCCTCAGGTGTTCAGGAGGCTGTTCCACAGCCTCGGAGCTGCAGAGGAAAAGGCCTGATCACCCATGGTGCAGAGCTTGGTTTTGGGGGCTTGGAGGGTGTTTATGTTTGCAGAATGGAGGATGTGTGAGGAGGTCTGGGGGGTGAGGAGTTCCTGGAGGTACAGGGAGGCATGTCCGTGAATGCACTGGTATGTGAGAAGGGAGACCTTATACTCAATTCTAAGTGGGACAGGGAGCCAGTGAAGAGATTTCAGGATGGGGGTGATGTGATCACATTTGCGCAAGCTCATCAGGATCCTGGCAGCGCTGTTCTGGATGTACTGCAGTCTCTGGATGTTCTTGCCAGAGATCCCGATGAGGAGTGCATTACAGTAGTCCCGTCCAGAGGAGACAAAGGCGTGGACAAGCTTCTCTGCATCTTCCAGGGTGAGTGTTGGACGGAGTTTGGCGATGTTCCTGAGGTGGTAGAATGAAGTCTTACAGAGGTATTTGATGTGAGTGTCAAAGGTGAGTTGAGGGTCCAGTCTACTGAGGATGAGGTCCCTCCAGACAGTGTAGAAAGCACTGAATGAGACAATTAACCAGCAGTCAGTTCCCCTGAGATATGATTATACAAAGGTTAAAGTGGGCGACCAGGAAGAGGCCAGACTGATATCCTCCACTGAGACACCCCTGAAAAGTGCCATAGATGACATGATGACACTCTGGTAGAGTGTGCCCTCAGGTCTTGGGAGGGGGGGGGGGGGGGGGGGGGGGGGGGGCAATTTATAAGTTCATCTGCGGATTGCATCACACGTCCTAACCCAGCAACTTGAGCAGCAGTAGCCTAACCATTAGCTGAAATGCATGTCGCCAAAGGGCAACAGTGTGACACGAGGCCAAGCCTGAGACACAACAAGGCCTGCAGTGTACTAATCGAGTCAGTGAGCGAAGGTGTGTTGCTAGCTAGTGCTAGATAGTAGTTCTCACAACTCATGATGTGGCTAGGGCTAACCTGCTAGTATAACTAATGACGTAGCCTGAATGGCAGGCCTCAGACATGACAAGGCCTGCAGAGTACTACAACACCTAGTTGGGGTTGAGTGAGTCAGTGAGACATGTCAGCCAATGCTAACCTAGATAGCACTGGCAACACTCTAAGGTAACCAAAGTATGGTCTGCCGACAGGCAATGGCGTCGGAAGCCTAGCCTCGTACAAGGCCTGTGGAGCAGTAGCCCAGCAGTTAGCTGCAGTGAGCTGTCGTCGACCAAATAGGTCGTTGATAGCCACGGGATGCCAGCCAGTTGTCATCTTTGAAGAGAGATGCTAGGTCTTCCTCTTCATAGATGTAGTGGTTGTCCTCAATGCACTCATCCAATGTGTGGCGGGGTCAGATGAACTCAAACTTGTGTTGCTCGTTGCTTTCCCGCCGAAGGAGTGCAAGGCAGGGGGAAGGCAGGAGTTGGCCTCAGCCTGGTGCCACCAACCCAGGCAGCAGCCTTGTAGGGTAACAAATAGCAAAACCTGTTAAAGGGGATTCTTCTAAGTCCTCAGTTTTGTTATCAGTTGAATTCGCTTGTTCTCACTGCTGACCCTGTTTTGATTGAATTTGGTGATCCCCTGATTACTACACTAGTGTCAAAATGAGTTTGACATATTTGGTTTTAAGTAAATTATCCTTGGAACTATTTCATGGATTGCTATGAAATATGTTAGATAGACCTCGATCAGACTAATTTTTAATAGTGTTTGTGATCTGCTGACTTCTCATCCAGTGGCATCATCAGCTAAAGTGCAGCAGTATGAAGTCAGTATGAACAGGAGGAAAACCAATTTCAATGAAAAATTGTGAACCTGTCCTTTAATAACTGATGACAGATGCCCATGTGATGTGAACAGGTGCATAACTTATTATCTGTATAATCTATAAATAGTATTTTATTGCCCCGATGTGTTGCAGAATTTCCGTATTATTTACTTTGAGTAATACAAGGTATATATTCATACACACACACACATTCATGTGTGAGTGCAGCACTACACAATGATGAAGTAGTCTGGGTCACTTGAGACTGGACAGGGGAATTCCAGCACCATCTAAAAAGAGACCAGTACATAACTGGGAGGGAGGTGGAATGGGTAACATTTTTCAGTGGTAGTTTTTGATCTGTTGCCAAAAGAAGAAGATACACTTGACTCAGGTTTACTGGCTGCTGGCACAGCAGGATCCTCAGCACAGCCACACAATGGAAGAATAAACAGTTGACTAACTTGTTTAAAGGTGCAGTCTGTTGACTTTGGTGGCATGTAGCAGAACAGACTTGGTAGAAATGGAATATAATATTGATAAGTGTGTTTTCATTAGTGTACAATCACCTGAAAATAAGATTTTTGTATTTTAGTTACCTTAGACGAGAGTGAGCTCTTTATACCTACACAGGGAGCGGGTCCTCTTCCTTGGAGCCTGCCATTTGTCTACATTAGCCCAGAATGGACAAACCTAACACTGACTCTAGAGGACCTTCTGCATTCGCTGAGAGTTTCACACTCATCATAGGTTGTCCTACATGCTTGTCGGGGGGTACTGCATACTTAAATGTGTTTTTGGAGTTGCAAGCAAAATCATATGACTGCACTGTGCTGAAACACATCGATGCTGGTGTTAGTATTGACATTGACACCAAACTTATAAAAACTGACATTTGAAAATGGCTCAACCTGTCATTCGTGGTTTGAAATTAGCCCTGACAAGGCGGGGCCAATGCTGAGTCATGAAATTTATGGTAGAACGATAACGCCCACCTCCCCCCAGCCCCCACGCTTGAGTGTGAGAGTCTGTGAACAGGAAGAAGCGCTTCTGGCAGCCACAAAATCAGCAGAATACCTCTTTGTATATCTTTAACTCTCTGCTAGGTGTTCATGCATTTATCACCCTGTAAAGTCTTGTTTTAAAGCATTGAATCGCAGTGTAACTGGAGCCTCACTGTTACTGAAAATAACATTGACACCCCCGTCCCCTGCTGACAGTTACACACCATACATTTCCTCCAGCAGGTCAGGTAAACTAAATATCTTTGGGTTGTGGACTGTTGGTTGGAACAAAATAAGACAAAACAGCTTTGGTGTTGGGGGTTTTGTATTTTCATTCTCACCAGGATCCTAGCAGCGCTATTCTGGATTTATTGTAGCTGTGTAGTTGCCAGGGATCCCTGTGAAGAGCACACTGTAGTAGTCCAGTATAT